>NC_072789.1:1106704-1167323 GCF_022539595.1 Amphiprion ocellaris | reverse complement strand
GTCCAGCAAACATCTGTACTGTGCCAGAATATGCCAGTTAAATCCAAAAATCTTATTTTAGTTCTTCGTTCTATTGGAGCTGACTCCAGTGGGTATTTACAGTAAAACTGTTTGGATTTCTATACAAGTCCAGATTCTGAAGGAAATGTTTTCAGAAATTTCTCCTACTTCCATGTTAACGATGACCTCATCATATGAGGGAGGTTAGTTCAGTGGTTGTCAAACTTTTTCTGTCAGGACAAAAAACTTCGGCACCTTCAACTAATAACTTTGTATACATACATACATACAACTTTCTATATCTACATATAGATGTATAAACAGTTTTTATTTTAAAACATTAATATGCAAGGCTGTGTTATTATATCTGATTCCCTTTCTTTGTTTTTCACGGGAAAGATCAGGGGTGTCAAACTCATTTTAGTTCAGGTTCCACATTCAGCCAGTTTGATCTCAAGTGAACTGCACCAGTAAAATCACAACATAATAACATATAAATAACCACAACACAAATTTTTCCCCTTTGTTTTAGTTCCAAAAAGTACGTTATGAAAATGATAACATTTAATGAGCTATCTTTTTACAACATATTATGATCATCCTGAAATTTCTTAAGAAGAATAAATTCAATTTCAACAACATTATGCATCAGTTGATCATTTACACATTAAAACTTCCAGATTACAGAGTGTCTACAAAGGAACACAACATTCAGTGACAGTAGTCCAGTATTTTACTTTATGATCAGAACAACTTCTCACAGTTTAGAATTTACAGTTTTACAAATTTGCAATTTACAGTTAATGTCTTCTCTGTAATTTTTACACTTTGTAAAGTCCAGAAATGGACCATCTGGCAGGCCGCTTTTGGTCCACGGGCCGCATGTTTGACACCCCTGGTAAAAAATAATCAGAGTAGATGAGCTGAGGTGGTGGTGCCATCAACTACACTGGTGTTCTAATTGCACATTAACGATATGTTCTTGAGAGTCTGTACTTTCATATCCGTACTTGGCAAGTATGAATACAAAAGTATGGACTTGTGCACTTGGGATTGAGAAACGGCCAGTGCAGATTGAGTATTGTTGTGCACCGCAAAAAAACAGGCCGACGTTACAACAGTAGTTCAGCTAATTAGTTCTGCATAGATGGACCTTTTCCTCCCAGTCCTTCAGAACCCCTCCCCCCTTTCCAAATTCTTAGTAGTTTACATTGAGTTCCTGATCCCACCTGATTGATATTTGTTGTGGATCTAAAGGACAGGACAACTAGCAGTGAGTTTTAGTTTAATGAGCTGCAGTAAAGCGTTCCCAGCATGTCAGACATGAGCTGCGGATCCTGCTGCAGTTGGTCAGCGTGTGAAAGATGTGGGTCTGTTCTGCACCAAAATGACTTCTACTCTCTCCCCTCCCCTCTCTCTGCCTCCTGTTAACAGTTTATCCTGTGCACAATGGCCATCTAAGTGCTGCCATCTGCACTGCACCACCAGGTCAGCACGTTTATGTGCCAGTCAGCGGCTGATTCTGGATCAGAACCTCACAGGAATACAAAGGGAGGCCAGTATAAGACTGAGCGGCTGCGAGTCGCGTCAGGAAAGTACTCATTGCTTGTAACGCTTAGTGTAACGCTTTAGTCTTGTATGTAACACAGGGATGTGCTGAAGATGTATCCGGTGCACACATATATACACACAGTATGTATCCATATTAGAGGGGAATATTTTACATGTCACTGCCTTTAAAGCCTTTATGAGGAGGACGTCTGACTGAAATTCTGCCTGTGACGTAACACATGATGACTTAACAATTGCAAAAATTGTGTAACTGCATAGAAAATGTCTACTTAAAGAGTTTAAAGAAGGGAGAATCGAAGAATGAGATTTTTTAGCAAGACTTTAATGGAATGTGCACAGTTCTTCTGACCTGTGAGACACCTGTTGTGCCATTGTAATATCTGAATGTATGTTCTAATATAGTAAAACATAAACACACACACACATATATATCTATATATGTGTGTATGTGTTGATTGACTGCAGTATGATGATGCTGATTTGCTTTAACTTAGCTTTAGGCAGTTATGTATGGAATCACAGGAGTGCCATAATGAAAGATAAACCTGTTAAAAAATAAGGAAATAAATATGTAAATATAAAGAGGAATAAATAAATAAAAAATAAATCTGTTTAAAGAAAAATAAATAAATGTCTAAATATAAAGAAGAATAAATAAAAGAAAAAATAAAAACTAAATCTGTTACAGAAAGGATATAAATGTGTAAATATAAAGGGGAATAAATAAAAAAAAAATAAATGAGGAAATAAATGTCCAAATATAAAGACAAATAAATTAAAGAAAAATTAAAAAAATAAATCTGTTAAAAAAGGAAATAAATGTCCAAATATAAAGACGAATAAAGAAAAAAATTAAAAAAATAAATCTGTTTAAAAAAAGGAAATAAATGTGTAAATATAAAGAGGAATAGAAAAATAGGGAAATATAAGGGTAAATTTTGTCTTTTCTTTTCCCTTTGTTTTTTTTGTATTTTTTTTCCCCCCTGGACAGGAAGTCCTGCCCAAACCCTTTTGATTGACAGCTCAGTCCATCAAGTAAAAGCAAATGCAAAAAGGAAAAAGAAATGACAAATTGGAAAACCAGAAGATTAAAAACAAAGGGAAAAGGGAAAAGCAAAGACAAAAATTACCTTTATATTTCCATATTTTTAAATTATTTTTTTCATTTGTTCCTCTTTATATTTACATTTATTTCCTATTTTTAAAAGATTTATTTTTTTAATTTATACTTTAATTTATTCCTCTTCATAGTTACACATTTATTTCCCTATTTTTTTTTTTTTTTAACAGATTTATTTTTTAATTTCTTCTTTTATTTATGCTTCTTTATAGTTACACATTTATTTCCTGTTTTAAAAACAGATTTATCTTTTATTATGGCACTCCTGTGATTCCATGGCTATGAGCTTGACCGGTATGCACGAATGTTACTGCTGTAGATTCTATATTCGTAGTAGTTTGATGTGATCACAAAGCCAAAGTGACTGTGAGCCAATTCAATCCACACTGATGGCTGTTGTTAACAATAATCAGAACTAGGAGTATTTCCACAGAGCTATAGGATGTTCATGTGCCTGAGATTTTTGCAGCTGTAAACATTTTAGTTATTAGGTTTCTGTACAAACACAGCCAGGTTTCCACCTCCACACTTCCAATGTTGTCAAAGAATTCATATTTTGTTACTCACAATAAATACCCTTTTAAACACACTTTTAATCAGTATGCCATTCTGTTTATTCGTTAATACAATTGCGCATTTTCCCCCAGTCTATTTAACACAATATAGTTTATTTCTTTAAATATAGTTAAGAAACAGAAACATTCAAATTAGCTGTTAAGTGTTGCATTGTATAAAATACAGTGGCAAACATTTAAAAAAATGCATAAAAACAATTGTGAACAGCACTAGGTTTTAAAAAGTGACATTTATAGCCAGTACAGCGAGTTTTCTAATCTCTGTGCAAAAGTTTGCAAATCCCATGAAAGTTCAGTGGACGACTTTTTTTTTTTTCCTTTTTTTTAGGCGCTGGACATGTCAAGGTAGGCTTCAGCAACTTTTGTTATACATCTGTGCTCAAGGAGAAAGCTTGTAAAAGAAAAGAGAGGCGTTATTCTGCTGGAAACGATGGTGTTGTCCTGTAAAGAAAAGCTTTCTCTTGAATGTTATCCTCTCTTCTCCTCACACTATCTCCCTCTTTTCAGCTCTTGTTGAAGAAACAAATCAGATTTTCAGCATTTGATCAGCTCTACATGTTCTACCTAAGGGTTAGGAGTCACAGGGCTTGCTTCGGAGGACGGTAAACCTCGCCTGTTTCAACCCGCTGTGTGAATCCAGAGGGAAAAGTCCGTGTTGAAACTGCAGAAATCATATCAGTGTGCAATATCAAATCAAGACAAACTAATGAAACAGCATGTAGTCAGCGCAACACCTGGGTTTAAGTGTTGTCTGTCTCGCAGGTCCTGCTTGCTACATTGAGAGGCTATATCATCATCATCCTGGAAGCAGGTCCACAGCATTCGAAGAGCAAGTTTTGTTTTTAAAAACAAATAAGGTACATATAAAAATAAGGGCAAATTAAATACTTTGTTTTAGGAAAATAGGTCTAAACAGATTTTTTTTCTAAATCTTTGTGGATGTGTTATGTGCTTACCTTACATGTTCAATACACAGGCTTGGTCGAGACCTTTTTATAATTGAGCCAAGTGCAGTCTCCATGCAATACGTGAGCTCATCTTGGAGGTTATGTAGCAAGAAAACTAAAAGGACTAATTCATTTTCATCATGCAGTTCAATCTAGAAACATTTACACGGAGGAGAGCAGGGTTGTCTGTGCGTCGGGCTGATGTCATATCGTAAAAGGCTAGAGCAGGCAAAAAGAGCTACGGCTGTCGAAGGCTGAGCTGTGTCCTCAGCCTAAAACACAAGAAAAAAAAAAACATCTTTTTGTGTAGTTTTCTGATGATGTTTTGTTAGTAACTCAGGAAATTGTACGTTTTGAAAGGATAATGGAAGACCTAAAGCATGCAACAGAATGGAACCTTGAAGACTCCCACCAGCTGTGAAGGTGATTCAGGGTGTTGCTTCCTGTCCAGCAGTTTTACAGTTAGATGTTTAATGTGTGAGGCAGGAGACCGGACTTTCTCTGTGACCCAAATGACAAATACATGGTTTTTTTTACGATAACATGACAAAATAGCAAGGTGTAAATGGAAAGACCCATAGATGACATCGATACGGGCACTCTGAAGTGAATTTGGATGTTTAAATCAAGCCAGGTAGAGATTTTGCGCGACCAAATAGCTGTATAGCCATGGCAACTTTTGATATGTGATGAATTTTTAGTTCACTAAAAGTTGGTCTCATGATTGGAAGTAACTTAACAAGGTGTGAAAGTTTCAATAACGACCAGAAAACCAGATAAAGTCTCACTCATTCATCACAGAGGGTCGCTACAGTATGTTGACCTGTTTTTACAACTTGACCCATGTTGGTTGGTGTTTCGCCCTGTTCAGTGTTTTATTATAGTTAATTTCACTTGCCAATGAATCCACAGCATCTTTTTATCTTCGGCTCAGGTTTTGTAAAATTACTTCCACAGCGTATTTAACCCTAGAAGTAAACACAGATCAGTGTATTTCCCTGTATTGGGCTCGTCATTATTGCTCTCAAAGACTGACAGAAGTTGTCGCTGTGCTATGGGATATCATTTTTTACACTGTCCAGTATTTCTAGCTGAATAAGAAGTGGGTTTTCATCTGTCATGGCAATGTGGTGTACAGTAGGCACGCTAAATATACAGACAGGTCTCTTGGTAAGTTTGTGGCTGCGTCAATTTTGTTTGCTGATAAAGTAGGAGCTTTAAAAGCTGTGAAGTGAAATAGCAGAAATGCTTCGAAAGAGTTTCAAGTAGCTTTGTTCCCCATGAAGAGGGGAGTAGTAGAAAAGGAGACTTGATAGCTACAGTAGTCCTGTGAGCATGCAAAGATCACACCTGATCGCCTGGTGAGGAACGTGCAACAAACAAAGAAAACCATGAGAACCCAAATCATTGCATATTTTTTAGAAAAAGCACATAGGTGCCTCGTGTTGCTGGCAGTGTTCTATTGGAAGTATGTACACAGTAAATGATGACTTTACATATATGTTAATAATATAGTTTTATAAATACCTCTGTATAAATGATTTTATACATCAATATCAGAGCGGAGGGACGGGTTTGTGCTGGGAGGTTTTCTTCAAAAGGAATGGAAGAAAGTCTACAGTTTTTATCCTTTGCATAATCAGTCTCTTTCGTAGACCCTGAGTCAAGCTGGAGAGGAGACCTTCAGGTCATCGTCGAAGGGTTTTTGGGTAGGAAGGGGCCTACTTTCCTGGAAGCCCCGGGTCAGACACTGGCCTGTGGAGTCCCAACATTCCTGAGCTGCTGGGGACATCGGGGAGAGAAGCTTGCCGGCCTGATGGGAACCTTGGCGGCAGCTGTTGGTGCTGCTGCTCTGCCGAGTCCACGGCATTCAGTGTTTGTCTCTGCTCGGCCTCGCTTCCAGTAAAGTTCCCATCTGGAAGAGTCTCTGTGTGGAGGAGGACTGGGGAGGGTTCTTTGGATTTGTTGGGGCCCGTCTCTGAAGCAGGACTCTGAGGGCGACAGAACACAGTGAGTGTCACAAAAACACACCACACATAATTACACAAGGGTTTTCTAATCATCAATGAGCCTTTCAACACCATCAGCTAACACAATGTAGCATTAGAACACAGGAGTGATGGTTGCTGGAAATGTTCCTCTGTATCCCTATGGAGATATTCCATGAAACATTTCCAGCTACAATAGTCATTTACCACTTAACAATGTCTACACTGATTTATCATTCATTTAATGGTATCTTCATTGAAAAAAAAAGTTTTTCTTTCAAAAAATAAGGGCATTCTCTGAGTGACTCCAGACTTTGAACAGTAGAGTACTCTGAAGGCCAACAGACAACAAATTAAACAGTACATATTGCATCAGGTTCTCCTTATTCCACATCCACTGAATGGCTGTAAATTGTTATCATACTAGCGTTATGTTATCTTCACCTCACCTCTAAAAAATGATTATTACTATATGAGGATGATTAATATTGATGATTATTTGGTGATTAATCTCATGGCCATTTTCTTTGTTAATCATTTGCGCCACTAAATGTCGCAAAAAATTATATTCAAGAAACTACAAAAAAATAGTTTAAACCAGGGGTGTCGTACATACGGCCATCCCATGGGATGGCTTTTATTTATTTATTTATTTATTTTTGGCTTTGGATGGCTTTTAAAAGTGCAAAAATTACAGAGAAGACATAAACTTCAAATTTTCGAATAATTTCTAGATGTTGACAAGTTGTTTTGATCATAAAATAAAACACTAAATGTTTAGTTCCAGATACCTGAGAATGAATGTTTTGTGTCTTTGTAGATAAAACTGTAGTCTGAAGTTATAATGTGTAAATGATAAATTGAGGCGTAATATTGTTAAAATTGCACTTATTTCTCCTAACAAAATTCAGGTTGTTCATATATTTTGTAAAAAGATCATTCATTAAGTGAGAACATTTTCAGAATGTACTTTTTTGGCACTAAAACAAAGGAAATATTGGATTTGTGGTTTTTTTTACAGGTTATTCTGCTGTGATTTTACTGGTCCCGGCCCACTGGAGATCAAACTGGACTGAATGTGGAACCTGAACTAAGATGAGTTTGACTCTCATAAATTTATTCTGATATAGTTTATCTTGTCTTAACAGTGCTTCCCAGCTTAAAATCTGCACATTGGAAATAACTTCATAGCCTCATGTTTGGTGTTAATCTTGATTGGCTGTTTTGTTAAATTGATTAAACATGTGAAACTACATGGGAAGCATGACTTAATGCAAAACAGAACTGAATTTGTGTCAAGTGTTGTACAAAATGTACATCCAGAGCAGATGTGATCATGTATAGCTCATTAAGTTATTCCCCTGTAGTTTTTATTGGTTGTGGAGGGACTGATTAGTGGAATTAGGAGAAACCTGTGGTAGTACTCACTCTCTGCTTCCCTGCACAGGTAACACTCTGGTTTGGTTACGGTGTTTTATTTATTCTTCTGGGATTTGGTTATGATTGAAGTTAATAAATCTAAGCTTTAATGGTGTACTGGTGTGTCTCGTGGCATTCTGAGCCAGGTGTATGTGCAGTGAAAGATGAGTGTGTGGTGTACCTGGGGGCCGAGGTGGAGCTGGACCAGGCTAGAGCTCCGACACCGGCTGGACCCTGATGGCCGGCCTCTGGTACTTCGGGGCTGGAGGTGACAGTGCTGTAGGCGGGTGGGGGCCGGCCGTGGTCTGTCGCTGGAGGAGCTGCAGGATGGCCCTGGATGTCTGCAGTCATCTGGGACTCCAGTCTGATGGACAGAAGAGCAAAATATGAAACGACACGAGTGACGTACATCCTTCTGGTCCAGTGGGAGTCCAGGTGAGTGTTGATTATTTAGATCAGGGGGTGTCAAACCGTGCGGCCCCGCGGGCCAAAACCGGCCCCTCCAGAGGGTCCAGTCCGGCCCTCAAAGTAACTATAATTTTAAAATAATTCTAGACCCATGACAAGTTGTTTTGATCATAAAGTAAAATATTAGATTGTTTCATTGTTCTTTTGTCATTTTGTGTGTCATTTTTGTAATATTTTGTCTTGATTTTTGTCTGACTTTTGTTGTTTTGATCATAAAGTAAAATACTGTATTATTCAGTTCCAAATACCTGTGACTACATGTTTTGTGCCTTTTTAGAAAAACACTCTGATCTGGAAGTTGTAATGTGTAAACGATACACTGAGCTGAATGTTGTTGAAATTGAACTTATTTTTCTTCAGAAGTTTTAGGGTTCATGATGTTTTGTCAAAAGATGATTCCTTAAATGTGAAGATTTTCCTAATTAAACTTTTTTGCACTAAAACAAAGGAAAGATTAGGAGTTGTGGTTATTTCTAGGTTATTATGCTGTGATTTTACTGGTCACTGAGATCAAACTGGCTGAGTGTGGAACCTGAACTAAGATGAGTTTGACCCTGCTGGTTTAGATGTTTAATAGTCTTGATGACCATCTTTAATTAAGTCTTCTAGTTGGCTGCTGCTGAACACATATAAGAGTTTAAAAGCATAAACGATGCTGATCATCACAACAGATGATTAAAATGCTCTTGTCAAATCCCTCACTGTCCCATCAGTGCAAATTTTATATATTATACTGTTGGAAACACCATTTTTTTTGAGGATAGTACAAACATTTAAGAAGCAAAAATAAACTTAAGTATTACTTAAGCTTTATCTGATTGTCAACCCTTATAGTTATGTCATGATTTATATTTTTCTCAGAAACAGAAATTATGACAATGAAATGAGTGGATTAACAGATTTTACGTGCATTCAGTGCATGACAGCATTGATAAATTCAGAGGATTTCCTTTGCGGGTGTGGTTGTAATAGATAGATGCTGGTGCTAAAATGTAACACTAGGGGGAGACTTAGAACTTACAACTGCATAAATGTTCAACAGTATAGGGAGTAATACAGGGTGGGCCAGAATGTAGGCTTTAGCTCTAATTTATCCAAACCATAATTCCAAAGCAAGTATTCCATATCCTTTATTCACATTTTGGAAATGTTTATTGAGCAATTCCTTCCAATTTTGGTTTCAATTTTTGTGATATTTTCTTTTTTTTCTTTTTTTTTACCGGATTGTAAGCAAAGGCAAAACCAAGAGTGTGAAGCTGCTGAGCACGTGTGACATCATGGTAGGGAGACTTTAACACTCCCCACCTTCACATCAGGCAATTTATCACATAGGAAATAACTCTGAAAGCACAGGTTCAGTGGCTGATAAGTGTAAGACTACTTCTGGCCCTCCCTGTATAGTGGCTCAGTGCTTCTGAAATGCAGATACTGAATGCAGTTTCCTCACAACTATATGCAAATTTAAAGTTCTGCATTCACTTACTCGCAAAAAGTTCTTTAAGCAACCCAAGCATGCATTAAGGCATGAGCAGCATTATGTTATTGAAGCTGATTTTAATCACTGCATTTGATATCGTGTTATAATTGTGCAAAGTAGCTGGTAAATAAAGTAGTAGAATAAATCAAATACACTGAAATGGAAGCATAAAGTACCTCCTAGCAGCTGTTTAATTAATTAGTCTGCCATGTCCCAAAATATTCACATCTCTTGAAAATGTTCTTAAATTCAAATTTCTGTTTTCCTAGAGCTTCTGAGATCCTCTACAACCAGGGTTGTCAAACTCATCTTAGTTCAGGTTCCACATTCAGCCCAGTTTGATCTCCAGTGGTTGGAACAGTAAAATCACAGCATAATAAACGATAAATAACCACAACTCTAAATGTTTCCACTTTGTTTCAGTGCAAAAAGGTATATTTTGAAATGTTCACATTTAAGGAGTTATCTTTTTACAAAACATCATGAACAATCTGGAATTTCTGAAGAAAAATAAGTTCAATTTCAACAATATTCAGCCTCAGTTTATTGTTTACACATTACAACTTCCAGATCAGAGAGTGTCTACAAAGGCACACAACAACGGTATCTTGGAACTAAACAATATAATATTTTACTTCATGATCAAAACGACAAAAATCAGACAAAAAAAGGCAAAAAAAAAACAAAAAACAAAAACAAGACAAAATATGACAAAAATGAGACACAAAATGACAAAAGCGAGAAACAAAATATGACAGATGACACTGAATCAGATGAGCTGATTCCTCGGGAAACTTTAACACGTCATTATAGCTCAGCTCACTAAGTTGGGGAACATTTCTGAATAAGGAGCATTTGTGCAACTTCACCGTGACATCCAGCATCTGAACCTCCCAGGATGACGTCAGGTCTTTGCAACGTGTCTGCAGCTCGTGGCTGTGGCTATAAATAGACAGCTGCTGACTGTCTGCCTCCCCCTCATTTGTATCCGTGCACCAGCCGAGAATCTCACGAGCTGCTCACACGGTCCTCTCTCTGCACAAACCTGCTTCATACACTGCTGGAAGTTTTCTGCCAATTACAGGCACAATTGTGGAATTTGTGTGGCAAACTGTGAAACAAGTATGACTGGAAAGATGATCCCAAAGGTGGTTTTAGCTTAATTTGAGTAAATTTAACATTTATTTGATGTTTAGGTGCATTTCAGTTACATAGATCCTTATAGACTGAGTTATTATGCTTCAAAATTGAAGTATAATAATATTAATATTAGGGGAATACTATAATACAACTCTTCCAGATCCAGACAAACCACCACACCTCAAATGACCGTTCCAAACCACTCTAGTCTTCGATGCAACCACAGATTTCTTTCTGCAGCAGATCATTCTTGCACAAGCAATATCAAACTCCATATCCAATATTTTCCAAATGGTATTTTTGGTAAGGGCGTGCTTTTTTGTATATTTATGTCTCGCATATTGTGTCTCCATCTTTAAGCTTGATTCGTTGACCAAGATCATTTTGGATGGATTCTACTTTTTATTTATTTTCTTTTCGTCTTCAGAATCAAAGCAGCAACCTACAAGCATCGATCGTATTGATGTTTAGAACGGGACTGAATCAGTTTAGTTAAGGGTCTATGAATAAAGTAAATCCATAATAATAATAATAATTTTTAACCCTGTAAAGCCCACTGTTGCAGAAATACATTGGTTTAATTTTTTAAATATTATTTTCTATTATAAATTTATATTATTTTTGCTCATTTTTTCCTATATTAGTGTGTGTGTGTGTGTGTGTGTGTGTGTGTGTGTGTGTGTATTTTTTTTGCTCATTTTCCTCAATATCTGTGTTTATTTATTTTTATATATATATATATATATATATATATATATATATATATATATATATATACATATTTTTAAATTTATTTTTTGGCTTTTTTTTTCTATATTTGGGTCTTACAGGGTTAACAAGTCAAAATTACTTTCTAAACTTCATGTGTGACGGGAAAATGAACCAAATCTGAGCTTCAAACTGAGGTATTTTATCAAAACTGCATTCTATGTTTACACAAACAAATTAAAAATTAGTAAAGTATCCTTATCCTGTATGTAGACTCATCTTTTTCCTCCAGGGTTAACAACTTTGTATATATGTATTACAATTAATGTACCTTTTTTTGGATTAGATTTTAGCGTCCTAACTGTGACATTCAGCACATTACTGAGTTCCCTCTACTTTTATCCTTGGCTGTGGTGTTTCCATAGAGACGCAGGACTTTAGAGTGAGGGGAAAAAAAATGGACAACAGGAACTGGAAAGGAACAGAAAGTGCTCTGGGTTCAGACACTTTAATTCCTAGAATTGAGGAGTCGCATTAGATTTGTTTCTAACCTAATGCAGTAAAAGTAACTTGTGTTTGATGTTTTGTTTCAGGCCTCTGTTCACCTGTTCAGGTGTTGCTGCAGCAGGTCCAGCCGTTGCTCCACCTCTCCATAGGTGAGATCCGTATCACTGTCCTCCTCCCCGGCTGGCGTCTCCTGACACTGGGCCAACTCCTCCATGCTGTCGCCGGGGTGCTGGTGGACCCACTCGTCCACGTGGAGCTCTGGAAGGTAAAAACACCGACACACATGATGTTATTAGAACAGTGCCTCAGGGGAAGCATCTTCTCATGTTGTGCCTGATACTCGACCCTGCTGGTGGAATTTTTCTTCCTCTCCTTTAAGGTCGGACTGGATATTAAATTGGCTTGCTGTACGTCGCGCTTGCCGAGCTGTTTATAGGAATCAATATCACTCTGATCTCTGCTTTGGCAGCAATCCTCTTATGGCTGTAACAGCTGAATTATGGGATATTACTATCAAATCAACATGCTGACACAGTTTCCCCATCTCAGCAGAATGACGCAGAGTTGAAACACAAGGGAGTCCTACCTCAAAGGTTATTGTGTGCTGTTGGAATGATTTCTGGGGGATTTAAGGTGACGGTACAGTGGCTTTTTCAGACAGGAGGTCATATGAGGTCAAACTGCAAACATGAAGCAGCAGGAGACATTATTCACAGCAGACACACTCATGTCCACAACATGATGTATCCTCATGTTTCCAGTGAGATTTTTCTTTTTGTTTGGTCTCAAGCTACAATCAAAACCTGTGACCCAGAGACAGTTAGTGGATATAATCTTCATATGTGAAGATTTAGATCAGGGGTGTCAAACATGAGGCCCGTGGGCCAAAAGCGGTCATCCAGAGGGTCCAATCCAGCCCTCAAAGTGTAAAAATTACAGAGAAGACATTAACTGCAGATTGTAAATTAGTAAAACTATAAATTTAAAATCATTTCTAGATACTTGACAAGTTGTTTTGATCATAAAGTAAAATACTAGATTGTTCATTGTTCTTTTGTCATTTTGTGTCTCATTTTTGTAATATTTTGTCTTGTTTTTGTTGTTTTTTTTTGTCTGACGTCGTTTTCTCACGTTTTTGTTTTACTTCTAGTTTGTCATTTTGTTTCCCTTTTGTCTTGCTTGTGTTTTTTGGTCTGTTTTTTTGTGTGTTTTTTTCATCTGAGTAATTTTTTGTTTTTGTCCATTTTTTTGTAGCTTTTTTACTTATTTGTCAAATTTTTTCTCTTCTTTTTTTGTTTTGTTTCGTGTTATCTCATTTTTGTCATTTTGTGTCATTTTTGTAATATTTTGTCTTGTCTGACTTTTGTCATTTGTCGCATGTTTTTGTCGTTTTGTGTTTCCTTTTTGTCTCGCTTGTGTTGTCTATGTTTTTGTTTCATTTTTGGATTCTTTGTCTTGTTTGTGTCATTTGTGGATTTTTTTTGTCTTATTTTTGTCGCTTTATAACTTTTGTATTTAATTTTTTGTTTTTTTGTTTTGTTTCATGTTTTGTCTCATTTTTGTCATTTTGTCTTGTTTTTTTTGTCTGACTTGTTTGTCTCATGCTTTTGTCGTTTTGTTTCCTTTTTGTGTCTCTTGTGGTTTTTTGTCTCTTTATAACTTCTTTGTCTAATTTTTTGTCACCTTTTTGTTTTGTGTCATGTTTGTCTCATTTTGTCATTTTGTGTCTCATTTTTGTAATATTTTGTCTTGTTTTTGTTATTTTTTGTCTTTTTTTTTTGGTCATTTTGATTATAAAGGTAAATACTATATTGTTCAGTTCCAGATAGCTGTGACTAAATGTTGTGTTCCTTTGTAGACATTCTATGATCGTAAGTTGTAATGTGGAAATGACTTAAGATCAAATTGGGATGAATGTGGAACCTGAACTAGAATGATTTTGACACCCCTGATTTAGATTATTTAGATTTAGATTGGTGTGACAGTTTTCCTTTTGGGCTGAAGGATTTTTTAAAAATTCTTCTGAGTCAATTACCATTCTAGAGTAAAACTTTCTTAATTGTAGATGTGATATATTTTCTCACTTCTGTTGTGTTTAGTTTGTTTTAATCAGTTGTCTTGTGATGTTTGGGTTCAAAATGAGCCAAAAATAAATGGCTTGATAGTAAATAAAAAGACAGAACAAAGATGTAGATAAGTAACTAACTAGGATGCTTGTGTCACCTTTATATTCCTGGTTGTGCGTGTTGTCTCCAGCCGGTTCATCTGGTGTGCTGCTCAGTCCGAGGCCCAGAGTGTGGTCCCTAACCACCGGGTAGCCCAGGACACCAGAACACAAGGGTCTCTGCTCCTCCTCCTCCTCCCTGTCTTCCTCCTCATCCTCCTCCTCCTCTTCCTCCTCGGCAGACTCTTTCCTCTCCTCAGCTGCTGAGGAGACGTACATCTGCCTCCCCTGCTTTGCGTCGCTGTAGGCGGCCGCTGGGTCGTTGCCGTGGGAGCCTACGGAAAGAAATACTAATCAGGAAGTCTGCTGGGGGAATGCTGACTTCTCCCCAAAGTCTTCCTCTGGGGACGCCAGGGTTGCCTCATTAACTTTGACAACAGTGCTTTGCTTCAGGGTTGAGGTGAGGACAAACGGTGTTGAAAAAAATTTGAGTCAGACATGTTTAAAATGCTAACTGAATGAATAAACCTTTAGCTTTTTAGCTTCTTTAAACTGAGCTGAAATCTCAATCTGCACACCTGATTAATGGACTGTTAGCTACCTCCCCGCTCACTCTGTGTTACAGTGGGAGATGGCGACAGTATTCAGACAGCTCGTAGCCATGGTGACCAATTAGATTTGCCTGAATCGAAGCCAAACTGCTGAGTGCTGTGGTGTGGAGGCGCTGTCTCCAAGTCAAATTACAACAGCTGCCTGAGGGCAGGAGGCTGCTGTTTGTCTGAGCTGTTTTAACCACAACACACAGGTCCTGAAGGGGGTGATTTAAAAGGAAGCTCAGGAAAATCAGGGTTGATTGAGCAAAGTCTACTGTGAATGAGTCTAAATACTCTGTATTGCCTGGCCATCTTTTTTTTTTAATCCATATGCTATACCTTGATGACTGATGGCAATGACTTTTATTTTAAAGACATAGTACACCATTTTGTTTTTCTATGTACATACTATAATGATCTTTTTTTGAGCAACACTGACATATTTTTAAGGTGGCATACAACAGGGTGTCCCTAAAGTCTGGACACACAGGAAACCTCCCTACCTATTATTTTTTAATGTCTCCACAGATTAAACGTGGCTTTGTTGAAAGAAGAAAGAGTTGAACTGGTATTTCTCAGTGGACACCATAGAAAAGCCAAGTGGAATTCATCTGCTATCTTTCCATATGTCCATTCAACTGTTTCTTCTTGAGACAAAGACATATTTAATCTGTGGAGGCAGAAAAATATATATAATTATTGAGATTTCCTATGAGTCCAGGCTTTAGCGACCCTGTATATATATATATATATATATATATATATATATATATATATATATATATATATATATATATATATATATATTTTTTTTTTTTTTTTTTTTTTTTTTAAAGACCTACTACATAATATACTATGATGACTTTTTTTTAATCGACATACACCGATATATTTTCACTGGTCTAATGGTAAATTGTGGTTTTCAGTTTAAACCTGCTGTTTGACTTGATAGTGTTATATCACGCCACATCAGTTCGCCTGCCATTACTTGGCTCTACTGACAAGTTTGCTAAGATGGTTATCTCAAAAATTGTTGCTGAGGTTATCTTGTGCTCACATACATTCAAGAACAACTACAGTATTATAATGTTCGTGTCTACATAGTGCTTAATTGAACTCGAAGTGATTAGAGACAGACAGTGTTCTGTTTTAAAAATGCCAAACTTTCCTTTGTATTTGCAGGTGTGGTGTTTCTGTTCACCGTTCCAGTCTGGCTGGGTAATTTCGTAATTTCATAGGTCGCACACACACACATACAAAATGACTATTATTTGTTGGCATGTTTAAATATGAATGGCCAACCCTAAATAGAAATTCAGTACATACAAGTTACAAGTTTACACACTTCATGTAATTAACTACTCAGTTTAATAGGTGCTGTCTTCCTTTATAAATAATATGCAAAATGTATGATCCTGATGAAAATGAGTAACATGGGTCTTCTGCATGGACTGAGCTTCTTAAACATTATAAACTTGAACACAGGCATTAGACTTGGCACTTTTGACCCACTTGTCCAGATTTCATCAGCCATCCTCACAAACTGAACCGACGACATTTAAACGTCTCATGGAACTGTAATCAAAGTTTGACGTCAAAAGACTACTTGAAACATGTCACAGTAGTTTGTGTTGTTTGTGTTTGTACAAAACAAATATTTATGCAGAAATCGTCAGAGTTCAATGACATAGAAAAATTTCTTTGAACAGAAAGAAATAAAGGATTCTGATGGTATATGGGCAAGTACCATGTTGTGAATGATTTGCCACTTTTAGACATTTTCTTCAAAAGATCAAATGAATGAGACAATTGAGTTGGGTTGTTTTGGCCTTACACTTACAGCTGTAATGTAATCATAGTGCTGTGTTTGTTTTGTTTTTTTAGGACAAGCACCACAGCAAATGAGTTGTCAGAGAGAAGACCCAGGAGATGGTCAGTGTTCTTGTTCAGGTATGTACCCCCGAGTCTGGACTTTGACTTAAGCCAGTCCATCAGTTCCAGAACTCCAGATTCTTTTTTCTTGGTCCAGTAGTCTCTGCATTGGGGTCATTGTTTTGTTGTTATATGAGCCCACGACCAATCAGATTTAATCCAGAAGGGCATGATGCACCAAGATGTTGTGGCAGACATGCTTGTTCATGATACCATCAGTTTTAACGGATTTTGCCCATGCCATAATCTCCCCCGTGTTTCACTGCATGTAATGCATCTAGTATCAAAACGTTCTCCAGCTTTTCTGAGGGCAAGAAGAGTTCAGATTTGGTCTTGTCCATCTGTAGTATCTTCTTCCAGTCATCTACAGACCAGTGTTTGTGCTCCCTGGCAAATTTTAGGTGTTTTTGGATGTTTGCAGGCCTCAATAATGGCTTCTTCCTTCAGTCATCTTATAGTCATTCTGCAGACTTTCTCAGATTCTGATCTAGGAGCATTAATCTCTGCCTGAAGTTCTGTCTCTAGTACTTCACTTAGCCTTGGTTTTCGGCCTCTTTTTGGTCCAAGGCAGACTTGACCACACTATGAGAAGGCTTTGTCTTGCCCTATTTGTCTCAAAGAGTTTGCCTTGTAACTCATTGTCTTTCTGCATTACAAAATCACAATCATGTCTGGTGGCTTCACTCATTTACTCATCTCTTTCTTTCATTGTTCATAACAATTAAAAGCGTCACATGAACACAATTATATCTTAAAGTTTTGTTATGCATTTTCAGTCCAGTTGTGCAACTGGAATATGCATATTAGCTATTAAAGTCGGCTACTCTATTGATTATTGTTACTGTAGCCTTTTTTACACATTAAGATTCATCAGAATAACTTTGTAATAAATCTTGTCTGTTTTCAGGTTGTCTAGAAGGATGAAGCTGAAACAGAGCTTGAGAGTTCCACAATGGCTGTGTTCATCATCAGGGAGGATCCTCCACAGCCTGCACAAAGCATACAAATGGTATCAAAACACACCATTGATGCACTACTAAAGTACACGGATGTTTTGTTCTGTTTTATAGCTTGTGTACAAATACATTCTGGGATAATGAAAGGGTCAGTGAACAATGGATTGCACACTGAAGAATGTTCATTGTGGTTATCATTGAATGACTGTAAAGGTATCTCTATGCATATGTAAGCACTTCTTGTTGAGAAGTACATGTACATTCTAACTGTAATCTGTATGTACTCACAGTAGAAACATGAGAACAGGGTTTACGTGTTCCATATGATAAGATAATGCAAGTGACAATTTCTCTGACACTTTCTCTGTTAAACATATCTTATGCTGACGCATGATGCCGCCCCATGTTACATGACTGGTTGAAACTAAATAAAAGACGCAGAGGAGATACAGACTCTTCAGAGAAGGAAGGCTGTAAGCAGTGGTGCATACGTCTTTATCTCCCCTTGCGGCAAGTAAAAGATCTGAGCTCATGAGTACTGTCTTTCCTTCCTGTGCTGAGCATGTGTATTTTTCATAAACATAAACTTGGTCCTTCGAGCCGGATGCCAATAACACCTGGGACCCTAAGGAGCAGTTTGAGGGAGACCAAAGTCTGTGCACAGCCCCCTGGAACTGGGTTCGGGGATGAAAGACCTCCGTGTTTGAATTCCACGACGGCCGGTAAAACCCCGTTCAGGCTCCGCGTGGTTCCAGGTTGACGGCATCTGAACAAAAGAGAAGAGCGACAGGTACTGCACCAAACACTGAGTGAGTGTAAAAAGCGTTGATTAGGAAAGTGAAGCCCTGAGCTAAGAGAAGCTGAAAACTTACATAGGGGAGGGAAGCCCTAAGCTAGAAACACTAAAAACTTACAAAAGTGTGAATGTGTTAAACTGAGAGTGTGAAAAGACTGGTCAGTGATTGAAGCAGCGGACAGCCTGAAACCAAAACGGTGTCAACGTACGGCTGTTGTCAGTTGAAGTAAATCACTGAGCGTGAACAGTCATTAAGGTTTAGGAGGATTCTGTGATAACTCTAAAATGACTTTCAGTCCTGGGATAGGACCCCTAGTGGAAAACCGGACTAGCTAATAGAGCTGGCCTAGAAGCTTGTTTTCCAAGGGCTGGATTTTGGCTCATGAAGCATTGTTTTTCACAAATTCTCAATAAAAAAAATACTTTTGAACACCACCACCAAACCAAAATGGGAAATAAAATACTTTAAACACTTATTAAAAACACATATTTATTAAAAACAAAATACTTTAAACACTTCTATTTATTATAAACACTTATTAAAAACTTTAAAATACTTAAAAAGTCAGTTACTCATATTTATTCTAATTTATTGATATTAATTGACATTAATACAAAACGTACTCTTATAATTATTAAAATTTATCGTTAAAATCATACTCTTTAATGCTAATTGTCAATAATTAAAAATCATACTCTTTTCATTGTAAAAAAGTCAGTTACTTATCAGTAGCCTCTGGGTTCCCAACCGTTCCTCCATCTACCTGAGCTATTCTTCTTCTTCCCCCCGGCGTTTCTGAGAGACATCAGGGGGCGGTTATGGAGCTCCAAATAGTGACCGACTAGAATTTTACAAAAACGCTTCGTCACTTAGTATAGTAAGCAAACATTCAGACACCAGCACCTACTGCTGGAGGAATAGCTCAGACAGATGGAGGAACAGTTGGCAACCCAAAGTCTGCAGGTTTGGCATGACTGCCACAGTTCAACTTCATGTACTATGTATTCAAAGAAAAGTACTTACATATTTTTAATACACTTTAAAATACTTAAATATATTTTTAAACTAGTTAAGTATTTTAAACACTTAAATATTTAAACTAGTAAAATACTTTAAACACTTATATATATTTTAAACTTGTTAAGTGTTTTAAACACTTACAAAAAATACTTTAAACACATTAAAAACACTTTACTTATATTTATTAAAAATAAAATACTTTAAACACTTATAAAAAATAAAACACTTTAAACACTTAATGAAAACACATATTTATTAAAAACACTTATTAAAAATAAAATACTTTAAACACATAAAATAAAATACTTTAAACACATCTAAAATAAAATACTTTAAACACATCTAAAATAAAATATGTTAAACACATATAAAATACTTTAAACACATATAAAATAAAATACTTTAAACACATCTAAAATAAAATATGTTAAACACATATAAAATACTTTAAACACATTTATTAAAATGAAAATGTGGAGAAAAAATATATTTTTACAGTGAAACTTCTGATGTCCACATTTTCAACATTTTTGGGAAATTTTTGAACATTTTTTGGTGGAAAAAACGAAATGTTAAAAATGTTTCTTAAGAACATTCACAAAATAATCAACCAAAATCCAGTGAATTTCACTGGAGTTTGGTTGATTATTTTGGTGTATGTTCTGAAGAAAATATTAGATGTTTTACTGATATATGTAATCACTATAGATATTTTTTAGGATTTTTTTAGAAGATTTTTACTCATTTTTTTGAAAATATATAAAGGCCCTATAGGTCCTATAAAACAACATTTTTTGGTGCCCGTAAATGAGGGGAACAGGAGGGTTAAATGATTGTTCTTTCTCACTGTGACGGTGTGGCAGCAGCTAAACTGGTCATTCCAGATGCTCTTCTCCTCAGCAGTGTTTTCTAGTTCTTCCTGGGGGATCCCAAGGCATTCCCAGGCCAGATGAGATACATAATCCCTTCAGAGAGTTCTCCTCTCAGAAAACCTCTGAAGGAAGTCGCCCAGGAGGATCCTAATTAGATGTTGAACCACTTCTGCTGACTCCTTTTAACATAACATGACCATTTTGAAACAACTCACACTGAACCTCAGGAACTGATGCTTTTTTAAAGTGTAGCAATGAATGAACTTAACCCTCCTGTTGTCCTCATTTACAGGCACCAAAGAATATTGTTTCCTTGTCTGAAAAAAATCCAAAAATTCAGCAAAAAAATTCCCCAAATTTCTGAAAATTTGCAAAACCTTCAGGAAGAAAATTCCAATAATTCATTCAAAGTTTCCCTTAAAAGTTTTATTTTTAAAAAAATCCCCCAAATTTGGCAAGAAGTTCTTGTAAATATTTTCAAAAAATGAGTAAAAATCTTCCAAAATGCAAAAATATCTAAAGTGATTCCATATATATCAGTAAAACTTCTAATATTCTCTTAAGAACATTCACATATAAATCTACCAAAATCCAGTGAAATTTGCTGGATTTTGGTTGATTTTTATGTGAATGTTCTTAAGAAACATTTTTAGCATTTCTTTATTTACACCAAAAAATGTTCAAAGATTTCCCAAAAATGTTGAAAATGTGGATGTCAGAAGTTACATTATGAAAATATATTTTTTTTCCACATTTTCAAACTTTAAAACGGGTGAATTTTGACCCGCAGGACGACAGGAGGGTTAAAGAACTTGAAAATGTACAAAAAAACATAAAAAGCTAAGATTAGATTCCCAAGCATTATGAAAAATGCATCAAACCCACTGTCACTTGTGATTCAGTGGGTAAATCTGGGGGCTGCACAGTGGCTTAGTGGTTAATAGAAGATCCCTGGTTTGCGTCCCGGCCTTCCTGGGATCTTTCTGCATGGAGTTTGCATGTTCTTTCTGTGCATGTGTGGATTTTCTCTGGGTTCTCCAGCTTCCTCCCACAGTCTAAAAACATGCTGAGGTTAATTGGTGATTCTAAATTGTCCGTAGGTGTGAATGTGATTGTTTGTCTCTATATGTAGCCCTGTGATAGACTGTTACCTGTCCAGGTGTCTCCTGCCTTCACCCTAAGTCAGCTGGGATAGACTCCAGCCCCCCATGACCCTAATGAGGATTGGTATTGGTATAGATAATGGATGGATGGATGGTAAATCTGGCTTGGCTGTGGCCTCAACCAACAAGGTGTGATCAACAACCACACACTCCGAAGCAGGAGGTGGCAGAAGTGAGTGACCTTGAGGTTTTCCAGCTGCCATCAAACAAAACTCCAACAGGAAGGAAGGTGAGCAGAGTCAACATGTGGGGGAAATGGAGGAGCTTTTGGCCGAAGCGGTAGGTTGAATTTTACACAGAACAGCGAGGACACACGTATGGAAACTAACTAGAAATGTCCAGAAACTGCCTGTAGTCCAGAAGGTTCATGCAAAGATCCGTTCTCTGATGAGCATGTGTTTGGATCTTAGAGTGAACCAGATGGATTCTCAAAAAGATATTTAACCACCAGTGCTGTTTAAAACATGTTGTAGGTATCGTAGGAGTCTTTAAATATGTCTGTGTAGTTTCTCATTCATCCAGGTCATGGTTATCCAAAGTTGTTTAAATCAATCCAACTGGACTTTAAGAAGGTTCCTTGAAGACGTTTCACCTCTCATCCAAGAGGCTTCTTCAGTTCAGAACTGAAGTTCAGTCTTTTCCCAAATTCAGTTCAGAACTGAAGAAGCCTCTTGGATGAGAGGTGAAATGTCTTCAAGGAACCTTCTTATAGTCCAGTTGGATTGATTTAAACAACTTTGGAGAGTCTTTAAATACTTTTCTAATGACATGCATGAAAGAATATTTACTGCATTCATTTCCTAACTAAAACAAGCAGACGTCACTGAGGCCAAATAAGGCATCTTGTCTGTTTTTTTAATGCCTAAATGACACTATTTTACAGCCAGAAACTATAAAAACAGACACAATCACTGGATTTTAAACATTCTAGCAACCTTTGTGTGATGAGCTGTCAGAAAATATTACCAAGTTTAAGCATCTATTTCATAAGAGTAGTGTGTAGGAGAGGAACCAGCATTTCAGACAAAAAAAATGCAAACAATTTAGAAATTACAAAACTAAATTCTGTTCTAAAATGTACAAGATTAAAAAAATATGCAAAATATGGTCTTTAATAAGAAAAATTCAAGTTCTGAGATAAAAAACTAAATGTTGAAATTTAAATTACATAATAAATAAGATTATAAATATGGGAAAATGTTTCAATATAATTCAGATTGTGTCCTTTGGTTTCTAATGAGCAGCTCTGAATAGGAAGCTGTCATTAAAAAACAGAATAAATCTCTGGATTATTATCTTTACAACAGACCTTGAACTACTCAACTTGGGAAACGGATATTAAATGTTTATTTTTATAAATAAAACAGACACACCTTGCAGTTCTTCTACCAGTACTTGTTCTTGAGTTTTGCAGCGCTGCTCTCGAACTGCGAGGCTCCGGCCTGCAAGGCATCGGCCCGGTCGTCCAGCTCTGACAGCTTCTGATCTCTTTCCAGGACGTTGTCCACGTTCACACGCATGATGTCCACCACCTGAGGACGAAAACACCCGTCAGCCTCTCCGTCAGGTAAACATCCAGCTTAGACCTGTAGAGTGTTCTACTTTTAATTGTACAATCTGTATAGACGGTGGAACATCCTCATGCTCAGGAGGACGTCTGGAAGAAGATGTTGGTCTTTCTGAGAGAGAATCTGTACGACAACACAAACCCTGGTGCAATATTATGATCCCACCTGTAACCAAGATGACAGCTAATGACTGCAGAGATCCAAAGTGAAGTCAAAATTTCAGTCTTTTCCCAAATCTTCAACCTTTGAGCTCATTTAGCTTCATTCCTTTAACCCTCCTGTTGTCCTCATTTACGGGCACCAAAAAATCTTGTTTCCTTGTCTGAAAAAAATCCAGAAATTCAGCAAAAAAAATTACCCACATGTATTAAAATTTGCAAAACCTTCAGGAAGAAAATGGCAATAATTCCATAAAAGTTTCCCTTCAAAGTTTTATTAAAAAAAAAAAAAAATGCAAATTTGACAAGAAAATTCTTGTAAATATTTTCAAAAAATGAGTAAAAATCTTCCAAAAAAAATCCTAAAAATATCTAAAGTGATTTTTTTAATATATATATATATATATATATATATATATATATATATATATATATATATATATATATATATATATATATATATATATATATATATATATATAAAAATAAAAAGTAATCCAGCGAAATTTGCTGGATTTTGGTTGATTTTTTTTTTTGTAAATGTTCTTAAAGAAACATTTTTTTCCCCCACAGTTTCAAACTTTAAAACTGGTCAATTTTGACCTGCAGGACGACACGAGGGTTAAATTGAATCCATTCTGGATGAAGCTGTCCTCCCTAAACCATTCACAGTGATCCTGAATAGTCTCTGGTTCTTACAGCAGAGGTTCCTCACCTCGTCCACCTGAGCCTGAGTCTGCTGCAGGCGTCTGTTGCTGGTCAGGTTTGGGGCCGGAGCCGGAGGGCCTCCTTCGCCCTCCGGGGCCCCTGAAGCAGCTCCTCCTTCTGGAGTCGACCTGCAGGGAAAGAAAGATGGAGAGAGATGGACGTTTCGTCACAGACATCAT
Source organism: Amphiprion ocellaris (assembly GCF_022539595.1). Classification (NCBI taxonomy): domain Eukaryota; kingdom Metazoa; phylum Chordata; class Actinopteri; family Pomacentridae; genus Amphiprion; species Amphiprion ocellaris. The sequence continues at coordinate 1,143,292 of NC_072789.1, read as the reverse complement.
GAACAGACGAGCTCTGCATCACCACTGATATCTTTGGTTAACCCTCCTGTTGTCCTCATTTACAGGCACCAAAACATATTGTTTCCTTGTCTGAAAAAAAATCCAAAAATTCAGCTAAAAAATTAGTTTAGTATGTCGTCCAAAATATGACAAAAACGTCATAGTTTAGTATGTCGTCCAAAATATGACAAAAACGTCATAGTTTAGTATGTCGTCCAAAATATGACAAAAACGTCATAGTTTAGTATGTCGTCCAAAAATGTCACAAAAACGTCATAGTTTAGTATGTCGTCCAAAATTTGACAAAAACATCATAGTGAAGTATGTTGTCCAAAATATGACAAAAACGTCATAGTTTAGTATGTCGTCCAAAATTTGACAAAAACATCATAGTTTAGTATGTCGTCCAAAATATGACAAAATCGTCATAGTTTAGTATGTCGTCCAAAATATGACAAAATCGTCATAGTTTAGTATGTTGTCCAAAATGTGACAAAAATGTCATAGTATAGTATGTCGTCCAAAATATGATCAAAACATCATAGTTTAGTATGTTGTCCAAAATATGACAAAATCGTCATAGTTTAGTATGTCGTCCAAAATTTCACAAAAACATCATAGTTTAGTATGTCGTCCAAAATGTTACAAAAACGTCATAGTTTAGTATGTCGTCCAAAATGTCACAAAAACGTCATAGTTTAGTATGTCGTCCAAAATGTTACAAAAACGTCATAGTTTAGTATGTCGTCCAAAATGTTACAAAAACGTCGTAGTTTAGTATGTCGTCCAAAATGTCACAAAAACGTCATAGTTTAGTATGTCGTTCAAAATATGATCAAAACATCATAGTTTAGGATGTCGTCCAAAATTTGACAAAAACGTCATAGTTTTGTATGTCGTCCAAAATTTGACAAAAACATCATAGTTTAGGATGTCGTCCAAAATTTGACAAAAACATCACAGTTTAGTATGTCGTCCAAAATATGATCAAAACGTCATGGTTTAGTATGTCATCCAAAATGTCACAAAAAAGTCATAGTTTAGTATGTCGTCCAAAATTTCACAAACAGTGTCGTAGTTTAGTATGTTGTCCAAAATATGATCAAAACATCATAGTTTAGTGAGATGTATGGCTTGGGCAAACAAGATCTCTTTCGGTATTTGCAGCTTTGGGATTTTTTCTGTAAAACTATAAAGGGATGCATCCAATCAGTAGTCACTCGAATATTCATGGACGCTTATAAGTCAGGCAACAACAAAGGACTTGTAAGCAAGCCTTACCATGCCCTCACCTCTTTGAAGATGGACACCACAGACTATGTGAAACAAAGATGGGAGAGAGAGCTGAACATAGAAATAACACAGGACATGTGGCCGAATGCCTGGAAAACACAGGTATCCTCCATCAACTCAAAGACTTGGAGGGACTTCTGCTGGAAGAACCTAATCAGATTCTTTATCACTCCTAAACAGAAATAAAAACAAACTGATGTCCAATACAACTGCTGGAGGGAATGCGGAGAGGTCATGGCTGATCACACTCATATATTTTGGTCTTGCCCCATCATCCAGGTCTATTGGAGTAAGGTAGCGGGAATCATCTCAAAAGTTCTAGGTTTTAATATTAGTGTGACATTTATAATTCTTTATCTGGGGATCATCCCTGTTGGTATGAATGCAAATGATGCTTACCTTCTTAAGATTTTGCTGGCAGCAAGTAAAAAAACCATCACAAAACATTGACTCCAGAAAAATTGCCCTACCACAGACCTCTTTGTCAGCATTGTTAAGCAGCTGCATACTCTAGCGCAAATGACCTACTCCATAAGACTCCAAAAGGACCAGGGAGGAAAAACGATGGAGAAAATGGTGTGTGTATTTAGCTGCTGAAATAGATAATTAACCACTATTGTCATTGTGATACACTGTAACTGTGATGCACAGACTTGTAATTCATCCCAAGACCTCATCTCTGTCTTTATTTCTCTAATTTACCTTATTTTCATTTCTTTTATTTGTATGTGTATTTTTAAGTGTATATATGTGTGTATGTATGTATGTATATATATAAATAAATTGGGTTTTTTTTGTTTTTGTTTAGTTTGTTTCGATTTATTTCTTTTGCTAATATCATTGTTGATGTTGGGAATACGATTCCCCTGTTCGTTGTTCCGTTAAAAAAATGTTATAAAAAAAGTTTAAAAAACAAAAAACAAAAAAGAAAAAACATCATAGTTTAGTATGTCGTCCAAAATATGACAAAAACATCATAGTTTAGTATGTCGTCGAAAACTTGACAAAAACATCATAGTTTAGTATGTCTTCCAGAATATGAACAAAACATCATGGTTTAGTATGCCGTCCAAAATATGACAAGAACGTCATAGTTTAGTATGTCGTCCAAAAAGTCACAAAAATGTCATAGTATAGTATGTCGTCCAAAATTTGACAAAAACGTCATAGTTTAGTATGTCATCCAAAATGTCCCAAAAACGTCATAGTTTAGTATGTCGTCCAAAATATGACAAAACGTCATAGTTTAGTATGTCGTCCAAAATATGACAAAAACATCATAGTTTAGTATGTCTTCCAGAATATGAACAAAACATCATGGTTTAGTATGCCGTCCAAAATATGACAAGAACGTCATAGTTTAGTATGTCGTCCAAAAAGTCACAAAAATGTCATAGTTTAGTATGTCATCCAAAATATGACAAAAACGTCATAGTTTAGTATGTCGTCCTAAATATGACAAAAACGTCATAGTTTAGTATGTCGTCGAAAATATGACAACAACATCATAGTTTAGTAAGTCGTCCAAAAAGTCACAAAAACGTCATAGTTTAGTATGTCGTCCAAAATATGACAAGAACGTCATAGTTTAGTATGTCGCCCAAAAAGTCACAAAAACGTCATAGTATGTCGACCTAAATATGACAAAAACGTCATAGTTTAGTATGTCGTCCAAAATGTCACAAAAACGTCATAATTTAGTATGTCGTCCAAAATGTCACAAAAACGTCATAATTTAGTATGTCGCCCAAAAAGTCACAAAAATGTCATAGTATGTCGACCTAAATATGACAAAAACATCAGTTTAGTATGTCGTCCAAAATGTCACAAAAACATCATAGTTTAGTATGTCGCCCAAAAAGTCACAAAAATGTCATAGTATGTCGACCTAAATATGACAAAAACGTCATAATTTAGTATGTCATCCAAAATGTCACAAAAATGTCATAGTTTAGTATGTCGCCCAAAATGTCACAAAAACATCAGTTTAGTATGTCGTCCAAAATATGACAAAAACATCACAGTTTAGTATGTCGTCCAAAATGTCACAAAATTGGCAGAGTTTAGTAATTGGATGACATACTAAACTATGACATTTTTGTCATATTTTGGACAACATACTAAGCTGTGACGTTTTGATAATTTTTTGGACGACATACTAAACTGATGTTTTTGTGACATTTTGGGCGACATACTGAACTTCATCAGGTAGTTAAACAAAAACACATCAAAGAAAAGTCTTTCAACGTTATTTATTCTGTGCATGTTTTCATTTTTCTTCAGTAAAGTCCTCAGACATACAGCTCAGCACACCAAAAGCTAAAGAGCTCATAAAACAAACAAAAACTCAGAATTCCTGCATCTGAACCACCACTGACATCACAGTAGCTTCAGTTTTCTGTAATTTCACTCACACATTCTAGAGTTTTTCCTGTTTGGGGTTGAATCCGCAGGTGATATGTTTGGATTTTCTATCTTGTTTTCTTTTATCTGAGCCACATCATCATTCCTGAGTTGTAATTTCTGTTTCATGAGGACTTTTTTTTGCTTCTGTCTTCACAGATTCTATGGACATTTGGACTATATAGATGTCAGCATTTCATTTAAAGCAGCATCTGCAGTGATTCACAAGGTGAGTGATGTTTGCCTTCATTGCTTAAGTCTATTGCACAGTTGCAGTTACTTTTTTTCCCCCTGACGTTAAAGGAACAATATGACATGTTAAATTGTGGTCTATCTCTTTACTGAGCAGAATGTGTCAAAACACATGTGGTCAGGGAAGAAAAGTACAGGAGTAAAGTGAAAAGTGTTCCTTGAACAGGTCTGTTTTCTGGCAGGTTATTGAACAAGCAGACATTCATGTAATCTAAGATGTGATTTTAGACAAAGTGAACCTTAAACTGTGAAACATTCAGTGCAGCATCAGCAAAGACAGGAAAACTGGCATAAAATAGATATAAATCCTGATAGAGGCTTTAAAGCCTTCAATTTTAACCATTTCTGGGGGCATGTTTGCTCTGAAATAAGTACAAAAACAGAACTATTCTAAAAGTATCCCGATGCTGCGTGACACTACTGATAGGTCGAATTCAACTATTAGCAATAGCACTGCTAAAACCTAAAAAACACTGTAAATGAAATGTGAAATTACATTATTCTCAGTTAAATTTACACATTTAGATGGGACATTACAGCATTCACAGTCAAGCATTATACACAGCAGTATTATGTACATTTGATACAGTATTTTTAGCCTTTAAAAACTGTACATTTTACAGGACACTTTTCATGCCATCACTGAAGACATGAGATTTCTTAAATGTTGGAGTCAGTTTAAGGCAAGTTGTGCTTTAATAGTTGAACTTTTAAGTGACCGAAAATTGTTCTCCAAATAAGACCTGGGTCATTTTAGGATTGTAAACTTATTACAGAAGTTGTGCAAATAATAGGTTCCTCTGTGCAAAATGAAATGCATCTTATTTGCTTCAATGTAGGAAAATTCTTTTGAAGTGCAGGTTGGTTTCAGCTGAAAGCCACACGAGGGCAGCACTTACACATTTTCTTTTCTAATCCAGCTCACATCCTCTAACAGCAGCATCAGAAATTGTTTCATGTTTAATATATCCTTGTAATCAAATTGTGGGTTTAAAAGCTACTGTAGAAAGCTTTCTGTAGCTTACGTCAGACAGTCATGTTATTGTGTTTTGTGGTAAATCATCTTAAACAGCTAGAAGCCATGTCCAGCTGTTGTATTTAAAACCATTTATACAGCAGAGAAATAATTGTAGTCATGCGTCTGTTTTTTATTTTAGGGTGTGTAGCGGTGGAGAAGGAAGCAGCAGCTGAAGCGTGTTAGGGTTTCCTGCAGGAGAGAGGAGGGATGGTGGCATTGTCATCACAGCAGGCAATGTTGTTTGACAGGTAAAGCTGTGGATTTGTTGAAACAGGCAAGAGTAGGGCTTTATTGACTGGCAGGCTGACACAGACACAGCGAAGAACAAACTAGCTTCTTCTTCTTCTCCAGACTTTGATCATTTGCTTATCTTTCTGTTTTCTTTTCTTGTTTTACATGCTGAGAGAGCCAATGTCTGCGGTGGACGATTAAAGACCAAGTTGTCGACATCCATAGAGGTGAGTTACACACTGTGACACATTGCACACAGTAGACTTTAATATCAAACCAAGAGTTGTAGTATGACCAGCAGGAGACAATTGAAGGCTCCAGTGATTTTGGTGACACTGCAGTAAACAAGAGTGAAGTTATTGAATTTATTACTAATCAAAAAATACTAAAATAACGAAAATATCTTAAAATTCAGATTTTGTATTTAGTGTCAAACCCAGAGTTGTAGTATGACCAGCAGGAGACAATTGAAGGCTTCAATGATTTTGGTGACACTGCAGTAAACAAGAGTGAAGTTATTGAATTTTATTGCAAATAAAAGAATATTAAAATCATGAAAATTCCTTAAAATTCAGATTTTTTGATTTAGTTTCAAACCAAGAGTTGTAGTATGACCAGCAGGAGACAATTGAAGGCTTCAATGATTTTGGTGACACTACAGTAAACAAGAGTGAAGTTATTGAATTTATTACTAATAAAACATACTAAGATAATGAAAATTTCTTAAAATTCAGATTTTTTATTTAGTATCAAACCAAGAGTTGTAGTATGACCAGCAGGAGACAATTGAAGGCTTCGATGATTTTGGTGACGCTAAAGTAAACAAGAGTGAAGTTATTGAATTTATTACTAATCAAACAATACTAAAATAACAAAAATATCTTAAAATTCAGATTTTTTGATTTAGTTTCAAACCAAGAGTTGTAGTATGACCAGCAGGAGACAATTGAAGGCTTCAATGATTTTGGTGACGCTAAAGTAAACAAGAGTGAAGTTATTGAATTTATTACTAATCAAACAATACTAAAATAACAAAAATATCTTAAAATTCAGATTTTTTGATTTAGTTTCAAACCAAGAGTTGTAGTATGACCAGCAGGAGAAAATTGAAGGCTTTAATGATTTTGGTGACGCTAAAGTAAACAAGAGGGAAGTTATTGAATTTTATTACAAATAAAAGAATATTAAAATCATGAAAATTTCTGAAAATTGAGATTTTTTCATTTAGTTTCAAACCAAGAGTTGTAGTATGACCAGCAGGAGATTATTGAAGGCTTCAATGATTTTGGTGACACTACAATATATAAGAGTGAAGTTATTTAATTTATTACTAATAAAACAATTCTAAGATAATGAAAAATTCTTTAAATTCAGATTTTTTGATTTAGTTTCAAACCAAGAGTTTTAGTATGAGCAGCAGGAGACAACTGAAGGCTCCTGTGATTTTGGTGACACCCTAACCCAGAGAGCAGAGGTGAGTTGCACATTGCAGACAGTAGACTTTGTTCTTTTACTCATGTGTTTATTGTGTTTGTTTATTTCAGATGTTAGAGTTAGAAACATGCACATTGTCAGTCATTGTAGACAGTAGACTTTGTTCTTTTACTCATGTGTTTATTGTGTTTGTTTATTTCAGATGCTGAGAGATCAAGTGGTGGACGTCCAGAGAGGAGAGGTGAGTTAGAAACATGCACATTGCAGACAGTAGACTTTGTTCTTTTACTCATGTGTTTATTGTGTTTGTTTATTTCAGATGTTAGAGTTAGAAACATGCACATTGTCACACATTGCTGTTTTACTCTTGTGTTTGTTTATTTCAGATGCTGAGAGATCAAGAGGTGGACGTCCAGAGAGGAGAGGTGAGTTAGAAACATGCACATTGCAGACAGTAGACTTTGTTCTTTTACTCATGTGTTTATTGTGTTTGTTTATTTCAGATGTTAGAGTTAGAAACATGCACATTTTAGACAGTAGACTTTGTTGATTTACTTATGTGCTTCCTGCGTTTGTTTATTTCAGATGCTGAGAGATCAAGTGGTGGACGTCCAGAGAGGAGAGGTGAGTTACAAACATGCACAGTGTCACGTAGGTGATGAGTGTTTTGTGTGTCTCTTTATTGCGGTGACTTGTTTTGATCACTTGTATGTTTGATTGATTGCTTTGTGACACATTGAAGACATTGGACTTTGATCATTTACTCATATGTGTCTTTTATTTGTTTCAGGAGGTTCACAGAGATGAGTTGCAACAAGAAAACGTTATGCATGGTGTCAGAGATTTGCCGTAGAAGCAGAGCTTCTTCTTCTTCTTCTTCTTCTTCTTCTTCTTCTTCTTCTTCTTCTTCTTCTTCTTCTTCTTCTTCTTCTTCTTCTTCTTCTTCTTCTTCTTCTTCTTCTTCTTCTTCTTCTTCTTCTTCTTCTTCTTCTTCTTCTTCTTCTTCTTCTTCTTCTTCTTCTTCTTCTTCTTCTTAATGGAATTTCACCTAAATAAAAAAAAAAAAAAAAAAAAAGAGTCCAAACTGCATTGTCGTCAATTTTTCTGAAAAACAAAGAGGAAAGTGTGAAGAGAGAGAAAAGTAGGAAAGAGGAAAAGAGTAAAGTGTGAGAAAAAAGCAAAGAGAGAAGAGAGGAAAAAGAAGAAAGTTTAAGGAAAGAACAAAGAGAAAAAGAACAAAGTGTGAGGAAAGAGGATAGAGGAAAAAAGACTAAGTGTGAGAGAAAGGGGATAGAGGAAAAAAAGACTAAGTGTGAGAGAAAAGGGGATAGAGGAAAAAAAGACTAAGTGTGAGAGAAAAGGGGATAGAGGAAAAAAAGACTAAGTGTGAGAGAAAAGGGGATAGAGGAAAAAAAGACTAAGTGTGAGAAAAAAGGGGATAGAGGAAAAAAGACTAAGTGAGAGAAAAGGGGATAGAGGAAAAAAAGACTAAGTGTGAGAGGAAAAAAAGACTAAGTGTGAGAGGAAAAAAGACTAAGGAAAGAGTGAGGAAAGAGGAAAAAGAACAAAGTGCTGCTTTACTCTTGTGTTTGATTGTTTCAGATGCTGAGAGATCAAGCGGTGGACGTTCATAGAGGAGAGGTGAGTTAGACATTGTCACACATTGCTGCTTTATTCATGTGTTTGTTTTTTTCAGATGCTGAGAAGCCAAGTGGTGGACGTCCAGAGAGCAGAGGTGAGTTAGAAACATGCACATTGTCAGTCATTGTAGACAGTAGACTTTGTTGCTTTACTTATGTGTTTATTGTGTTTGATTGTTTCAGATCCTGAGAGATCAAGTGGTGGACGTCCAGAGAGGAGAGGTGAGTTAGAAACATGCACATTGTCAGTCATTGTAGACAGTAGACTTTGTTGCTTTACTTATGTGTTTATTGTGTTTTGATTGTTTCAGATCCTGAGAGATCAAGTGGTGGACGTCCAGAGAGGAGAGGTGAGTTAGAAACATGCACATATTCAGTCATTGTAGACTGTAGACTTTGTTGCTTTACTTATGTGTTTCTTGTGTTTGATGTTTCAGATCCTGAGAGATCAAGTGGTGGACGTCCAGAGAGGAGAGGTGAGTTACACATTGTCACACATTGCTGCTTTATTCATGTGTTTGATTGTTTCAGATGCTGAGAGACCAAGTGGTGGACGTCCAGAGAGGAGAGGTGAGTTAGAAACATGCACATTGTCAGTCATTGTAGACAGTAGACTTTGTTGCTTTACTCATGTGTTTATTGTGTTTGATTGTTTCAGATCCTGAGAGATCAAGTGGTGGACGTCCAGAGAGGAGAGGTGAGTTAGACATTGTCACACATTGTAGACAGTAGACTTTGTTCTTTTACTCATGTGTTTCTTGTGTTTGATTGTTTCAGGTCCTGAGAGATCAAGTGGTGGACGTCCATAGAGGAGAGGTGAGTTAGACATTGTCACACATTGCAGACAGTAGACTTTGTTCTTTTACTTATGTGTTTATTGTGTTTGATTGTTTCAGATCCTGAGAGATCAAGTGGTGGACGTCCAGAGAGGAGAGGTGAGTTAGAAACATGCACATTGTCAGTCATTGTAGACAGTAGACTTTTTTGCTTTACTTATGTGTTTCTTGTGTTTGATTGTTTCAGATCCTGAGAGACCAAGTGATGGACGTCCAGAGAGGAGAGGTGAGTTAGAAACATGCACATATTCAGTCATTGCAGACAGTAGACTTTGTTCTTTTACTAACGTGTTTCTTGTGTTTGTTTGTTTCAGATGCTGAGAGACCAAGCGGTGGACGTCCAGAGAGCAGAGGTGAGTTACACATTGTCACACATTGCTGCTTTATTCATGTGTTTGATTGTTTCAGATGCTGAGAGACCAAGTGGTGGACGTCCAGAGAGGAGAGGTGAGTTAGACATTGTCACACATTGCAGACAGTAGACTTTGTTGCTTTACTTATGTGTTTCTTGTGTTTGATGTTTCAGATCCTGAGAGAACAAGTGGTGGACGTCCAGAGAGGAGAGGTGAGTTAGAAACATGCACATTGTCAGTCATTGTAGGCAGTAGACTTTTTTGCTTTACTTATGTGTTTCTTGTGTTTGATGTTTCAGATCCTGAGAGACCAAGTGGTGGACGTCCAGAGAGGAGAGGTGAGTTAGAAACATGCACATTGTCAGTCATTGTAGACAGTAGACTTTGTTGCTTTACTTATGTGTTTATTGTGTTTGATTGTTTCAGATCCTGAGAGATCAAGTGGTGGACGTCCAGAGAGGAGAGGTGAGTTAGACATTGTCACACATTGCAGACAGTAGACTTTGTTGCTTTACTTATGTGTTTCTTGTGTTTGATGTTTCAGATCCTGAGAGATCAAGTGGTGGACGTCCAGAGAGGAGAGGTGAGTTAAACATTGTCACACATTGCTGCTTTATTCATGTGTTTGATTGTTTCAGATGCTGAGAGACCAAGCGGTGGACGTCCAGAGAGGAGAGGTGAGTTAGACATTGTCACACATTGTAGACAGTAGACTTTGTTCTTTTACTCATGTGTTTCTTGTGTTTGATTGTTTCAGATCCTGAGAGATCAAGTGCTGGACGTCCAGAGAGCAGAGGTGAGTTACACATTGTCACACATTGCTGCTTCATTCATGTGTTTGTTTGTTTCATATGCTGAGAGACCAAGTGGTGGACGTCCAGAGAGAAGAGGTGAGTTAGAAACATGCACATTGTCAGTCATTGTAAACAGTAGACTTTGTTGCTTTACTTATGTGTTTATTGTGTTTGATTGTTTCAGATCCTGAGAGATCAAGTGGTGGACGTCCAGAGAGGAGAGGTGAGTTAGACATTGTCACACATTGCAGACAGTAGACTTTGTTGCTTTACTTATGTGTTTCTTGTGTTTGATGTTTCAGATCCTGAGAGACCAAGCGGTGGACGTTCATAGAGGAGAGGTGAGTTAGACATTGTCACACATTGCAGACAGTAGACTTTGTTCTTTTACTCATGTGTTTATTGTGTTTGATTGTTTCAGATCCTGAGAGACCAAGCGGTGGACGTCCATAGAGGAGAGGTGAGTTAGACATTGTCACACATTGTAGACAGTAGACTTTGTTCTTTTACTCATGTGTTTCTTGTGTTTGATTGTTTCAGATCCTGAGAGATCAAGTGCTGGACGTCCAGAGAGCAGAGGTGAGTTACACATTGTCACACATTGCTGCTTCATTCATGTGTTTGTTTGTTTCATATGCTGAGAGACCAAGTGGTGGACGTCCAGAGAGAAGAGGTGAGTTAGAAACATGCACATTGTCAGTCATTGTAGACAGTAGACTTTGTTGCTTTACTTATGTGTTTATTGTGTTTGATTGTTTCAGATTCTGAGAGATCAAGCGGTGGACGTCCAGAGAGGAGAGGTGAGTTAGACATTGTCACACATTGCAGACAGTAGACTTTGTTCTTTTACTCATGTGTTTATTGTGTTTGATTGTTTCAGATCCTGAGAGACCAAGCGGTGGACGTCCATAGAGGAGAGGTGAGTTAGACATTGTCACACATTGCAGACAGTAGACTTTGTTCTTTTACTCATGTGTTTATTGTGTTTGATTGTTTCAGATCCTGAGAGATCAAGTGGTGGACGTCCAGAGAGCAGAGGTGAGTTAGAAACATGCACATTGTCAATCATTGTGGACAGTAGACTTTGTTCTTTTACTCATGTGTTTCTTGTGTTTGATTGTTTCAGATGCTGAGAGATCAAGTGGTGGACGTCCAGAGAGGAGAGGTGAGTTAGAAACATGCACATTGTCAATCATTGTGGACAGTAGACTTTGTTCTTTTACTCATGTGTTTCTTGTGTTTGATTGTTTCAGATGCTGAGAGATCAAGTGGTGGACGTCCAGAGAGGAGAGGTGAGTTAGAAACATGCACATTGTCAGTCATTGTAGACAGTAGACTTTGTTGCTTTACTCATGTGTTTATTGTGTTTGATTGTTTCAGATCCTGAGAGATCAAGTGGTGGACGTCCAGAGAGGAGAGGTGAGTTAGAAACATGCACATTGTCAGTCATTGTAGACAGTAGACTTTGTTGCTTTACTTATGTGTTTCTTGTGTTTGATGTTTCAGATCCTGAGAGATCAAGTGGTGGACGTCCAGAGAGGAGAGGTGAGTTAGAAACATACACATTGTCAGTCATTGTAAACAGTAGACTTTGTTCTTTTACTCATGTGTTTATTGTGTTTGATTGTTTCAGATGCTGAGAGATCAAGTGGTGGACGTCCAGAGAGGAGAGGTGAGTTACAAACATGCACAGTGTCACGTAGGTGATGAGTGTTTTGTGTGTCTCTTTATTGCGGTGACTTGTTTTGATCACTTGTATGTTTGATTGATTGCTTTGTGACACATTGAAGACATTGGACTTTGATCATTTACTCATATGTGTCTTTTATTTGTTTCAGGAGGTTCACAGAGATGAGTTGCAACAAGAAAACGTTATGCATGGTGTCAGAGATTTGCCGTAGAAGCAGAGCTTCTTCTTCTTCTTCTTCTTCTTCTTCTTCTTCTTCTTCTTCTTCTTCTTCTTCTTCTTCTTCTTCTTCTTCTTCTTCTTCTTCTTCTTCTTCTTCTTCTTCTTCTTCTTCTTCTTCTTCTTCTTCTTCTTCTTCTTCTTCTTCTTCTTCTTCTTCTTCTTCTTCTTCTTCTTCTTCTTCTTCTTCTTCTTCTTCTTCTTCTTCTTCTTCTTCTTCTTAATGGAATTTCACCTAAATAAAAAAAAAAAAAAAAAAAAAAAAGAGTCCAAACTGCATTGTCGTCAATTTTTCTGAAAAACAAAGAGGAAAGTGTGAAGAGAGAGAAAAGTAGGAAAGAGGAAAAGAGTAAAGTGTGAGAAAAAAGCAAAGAGAGAAGAGAGGAAAAAGAAGAAAGTTTAAGGAAAGAACAAAGTGTGAGGAAAGAGGATAGAGGAAAAAAGACTAAGTGTGAGAGGAAAAAAAGACTAAGTGTGAGAAAAAAGGGGATAGAGGAAAAAAGACTAAGTGAGAGAAAAGGGGATAGAGGAAAAAAAGACTAAGTGTGAGAGGAAAAAAAGACTAAGTGTGAGAGGAAAAAAGACTAAGTGTGAGAGGAAAAAAAGACTAAGTGTGAGAGAAAAGGGGATAGAGGAAAAAAGACTAAGTGAGAGAGGAAAAAAGACTAAGTGTGAGAGGAAAAAAAGACTAAGTGTGAGAGAAAAGGGGACAGAGGAAAAAAAGACTAAGTGTGAGAGGAAAAAAAAACTAAGTGTGAGAGAAAAGGGGATAGAGGAAAAAAAGACTAAGTGTGAGAGAAAAGGGGACAGAGGAAAAAAAGACTAAGTGTGAGAGGAAAAAAGACTAAGTGTGAGAGGAAAAAAGACTAAGTGTGAGAGGAAAAAAAGACTAAGTGTGAGAGAAAAGGGGATAGAGGAAAAAAGACTAAGTGTGAGAAAAAAGGGGATAGAGGAAAAAAGAATAAGTGTGAGAGGAAAAAAGACTAAGTGTGAGAGGAAAAAAAGACTAAGTGTGAGAAAAAAGGGGATAGAGGAAAAAAGACTAAGTGAGAGAAAAGGGGATAGAGGAAAAAAAGACTAAGTGTGAGAGGAAAAAAGACTAAGTGTGAGAGGAAAAAAGACTAAGTGTGAGAGGAAAAAAAGACTAAGTGTGAGAGAAAAGGGGATAGAGGAAAAAAAGACTAAGTGTGAGAGAAAAGGGGATAGAGGAAAAAAAGACTAAGTGTGAGAGAAAAGAGGATAGAGGAAAAAAAGACTAAGTGTGAGAGAAAAGGGGATAGAGAAAAAAAAGACTAAGTGTGAGAGGAAAAAAAGACTAAGTGTGAGAGGGAAAAAAGACTAAGTGTGAGAGAAAAGGGGATAGAGGAAAAAAAGACTAAGTGTGAGAGAAAAGAGGATAGAGGAAAAAAAGACTAAGTGTGAGAGAAAAGGGGATAGAGAAAAAAAAGACTAAGTGTGAGAGGAAAAAAAGACTAAGTGTGAGAGGAAAAAAGACTAAGTGTGAGAGGAAAAAAGACTAAGTGTGAGAGGAAAAAAAGACTAAGTGTGAGAGAAAAGGGGATAGAGGAAAAAAGACTAAGTGTGAGAGGAAAAAAGACTAAGTGTGAGAGAAAAGAGGATAGAGGAAAAAAGACTAAGTGTGAGAGGAAAAAAGACTAAGTGTGAGAGAAAAGAGGATAGAGGAAAAAAAGACTAAGTGTGAGAGAAAAGGGGATAGAGGAAAAAAGACTAAGTGTGAGAAAAAAGGGGATAGAGGAAAAAAAGACTAAGTGTGAGAAAAAAGGGGATAGAGGAAAAAAGACTAAGTGTGAGAGAAAAGGGGATAGAGGAAAAAAAGACTAAGTGTGAGAGGAAAAAAAGACTAAGTGTGAGAGGAAAAAAGACTAAGTGTGAGAGGAAAAAAGACTAAGTGTGAGAGAAAAAGGATAGAGGAAAAAAGACTAAGTGTGAGAGAAAAGGGGATAGAGGAAAAAAAGACTAAGTGTGAGAGGGAAAAAAGACTAAGTGTGAGAGAAAAGGGGATAGAGGAAAAAAAGACTAAGTGTGAGAGGAAAAAAAGACTAAGTGTGAGAGAAAAGGGGATAGAGGAAAAAAAGACTAAGTGTGAGAGGGAAAAAAGACAAAGTGTGAGAGAAAAGGGGATAGAGGAAAAAAAGACTAAGTGTGAGAGAAAAGAGGATAGAGGAAAAAAAGACTAAGTGTGAGAGAAAAGGGGATAGAGGAAAAAAAGACTAAGTGTGAGAGAAAAGGGTATAGAGGAAAAAAAGACTAAGTGTAAGAAAAAAACCAGAAGATTAAAAACAAGAAAGTTGAAGGAAAGAACAAAGAAAAAGAACAAAGTGTGAAAAAAAGAGGAAAAAGAACAAAGTGTAAGAATAGCAAAGTAATAGGAAAAAGAACAAATTGTGAAAATAGCTAAGTGTTAGAAAATAGCAAATTGTGAGAAAAGAGCAAAGTGTGAGGAAAGTAAAAAGAACAAAGTGTAACAAAAGACGAAAAAGAACAGTGTGAGAAAAGAGGAAAAAAGAACAAAGTGTGAGGAAAGAGGAAAAAGAACAAAGTGTGAGAAAAGAGCAAAGTGTGAAAATACCAAAGGAAGACGAAAGAGGAAAAAGAACAAAGTATGAAAAAGAACAGTGTGAAAATGGCAAAGTAAGAGTAAAGAGGAAAAAGAACAAATTCTGAAAATAGCAAAGTAATAGGAAAATGAACTAATTGAGAAAATACCAAAGTAATAGGAAAGATGAAAAAGAACAAAGTGTGAGAAAATATGAAAACTAGCAAAGTGTGAGAAAAGAACATAGTGTGAAAATAGCTAAGTGTGAGAAAACAGCAAAGTGGAAAGCACTAAAGCAGAAATGCAAGTCACCGGAAAACAGTGCAAACATGAAGCAGAAATACAACAGCCATCTCCTCCATGAGTGTGTTTAACTCACCTCTATGGATGTCTACGTCGTCTTTAATCGTCCACTGCAGATCTCGTCTCTCGGCATGTAAAAGAAACAAAACATATGGCGACATCAGCAAACAATCAAAGTCCCATGTCTTCAATTTATGTCAAACCCATGAATGACGCAGACAAGTGACCAGGATAAAGTCCAAACATGACCCAGATGGAAAACAGCCAACACCTCAAGGACAGAGTGTGTCAAAGCAAAGAGTTACACATGTAAAGAACCCGAACAAAGTGCAAACATGACACAGACAACACAAAACGGCCATCGCTTCCGTCAATGTGTGTGACTCACCTCTATGGATGTCAACGTCGTCTTTAATCGTCCACTGCACATCTCGGTCTCTCGGCATGTAAAACAAAGAAAATGGCAACATCAGCAAATAATCAAAGTCCCATGTCTTCAATTTATATCAAAGCCATGAATGACACATACAAGTGACCAAGATAAAGTCCAAACGTGACCCAGATGGAAAACAGCCAACACCTCAAGGACAGAGAATGTCAAAGCAAAGAGTTAAACATGCAAAGAACCCGAACAAAGTGCAAACATGACACAAAACAGCCATCGCTTCCATCAATGTGTGTGACTCACCTCTATGGATGTCAACATCGTCTTTAATCGTCCACTGCACATCTCGGTCTCTCGGCATGTAAAACAAAGAAAATGGCGACATCAGCAAACAATCAAAGTCCCATGTCTTCAATTTATGTCAAAGCCATGAATGACGCAGACGAGTAATCTGCATTAAGTCCAAACGTGACCCAGATGGAAACCAGCCAACACCTCAAGGACAGAGTGTGTCAAAGCAAAGACTTAGACATGCAAAGAACCCGAACAAAGTGCAAACATGACACAGACGACACAAAACTGCCATCGGTTCCATCAATGTCTGTGACTCACCTCTATGGATGGCAACGACGGTGTCTTTAATCGTCCACTGCACATCTCAGTCTCTCGGCATGTAAAAGAAAGAAACAAAACTGCTACATCAGCAAACGATCAAAGTCCCATGTCTTCAATTTATGTCAAAGCCATGAATGACACAGACAAGTGACCAGCATTAAGTCCAAACGTGACCGAGATGGAAAACAGCCAACACCTCAAGGACAGAGTGTGTCAAAGCAAAGAGTTACACGTGCAAAGAACCCGAACAAAGTGCAAACATGACACAGACGACACAAAACAGCCATCGCTTCCGTCAATGTGTGTGACTCACCTCTATGGATGTCAACGTCCTCTTTAATCGTCCACTGCACATCTCGTCTCTCGGCATGTAAAAGAAACAAAACATATGGCGACATCAGCAAACAATCAAAGTCCCATGTCTTCAATTTATGTCAAAGCCATGAATGACGCAGACGAGTGACCAGGATTAAGTCCAAACGTGACCCAGATGGAAAACGGCCAACACCTCAAGGACAGAGTGTGTCAAAGCAAAGAGTTAGACATGCAAAGAACCCGAACAAAGTGCAAACATGACACAGACGACACAAAACAGCCATCGCTTCCGTCAATGTGTATGACTCACCTCTATGGATGTCAACGTCCTCTTTAATCGTCCACTGCACATCTCGGTCTCTCCGCATGTAAAAGAAAGAAACAAAACTGCTACATTAGCAAACAATCAAAGTCCCATATCTTACATTTGTGTCAAAACGAATTAGATAGACAACTGACCAGGATAAAGTCCAAACGTGACACAGACAAAAGAAATCGCCTACATGACAATGTATGCAACTCACCTCTATAGATGTCAACGACGGTGTCTTTAATCGTCCACTGCAGATCTCGGTCTCTCGGCATGTAAAAGAAAGAAACAAAACTGCTACATCAGCAAACGATCAAAGTCCCATGTCTTCAATTTGTGTCAAAGCCATGAATGACGCAGACAAGTGACCAGGATAAAGTCCAAACGTGACCCAGATGGAAAACAGCCAACACCTCAAGGACAGAGTGTGTCAAAGCAAAGAGTTAGACATGCAAAGAACCCGAACAAAGTGCAAACATGACAGACGACACAAAACAGCCATCGCTTCCGTCAATGTGTATCACTCACCCCTATGGATGTCAACGTCCTCTTTAATCGTCCACTGCGCATCTCGGTCTCTCCGCATGTAAAAGAAAGAAAATAGCAACATCAGCAAACGATCAAAGTCCCATGTCTTCAATTTCTGTCAAAGCCATGAATTAGACAAAAAAAAGTGACCAGGATAAAGTCCAAACGTGACACAGACAACAGAAATCGCCTACATGACAATGTGTGCAACTCACCTCTAGGGATGTCAACGACGGTGTCTTTAATCGTCCACTGCAGATCTCGGTCTCTCGGCATGAAAAAGAAAGAAAACTGCAACATCATCAAACGATCAAAGGCCCATGTCTTCAATTTGTGTCAAACAGATGAATTAGACAGACAAGTGACCAGGATAAAGTCCAAACGTGACCCAGACGGAAAACAGCCATCACCTCGAGGACAGACTGTGTCAAAGCAAAGAATTAGACATGCAAATAACCCGAAAAAAGTGCAAACATGACACACGCAACAGAAATCGCCTACATGAGTGTGTGTAACTCACCTCTATGGATGTCGACGACGTCGTCTTTAGTCGTCCAATGCAGATCTCGGTCTCTCGCCATGAAAAAGAAAGAAAACTGCAACATCAGCAAACGATCAAAGGCCCATGTCTTCAATTTGTGTCAAACAGATGAATTAGACAGACAAGTGACCAGGATAAAGTCCAAACGTGACCCAGATGGAAAACAGAAATCACCACTAGGACAGAGTGTGTCAAAGCCAAGAATTAGACATGCAAGTGACCCGAAAAAAGTGCAAACATGACACGCACAACACAAAACAGAAATCGCTTCCATGACTGTATGTAACTCACTTCTATGGATGTCAACGACATCGTCTTTAATCGTCCACTGCAGATCTCGGTCTCTCGATGTGTAAAAGAAAGAAAGGAAATGCCAACATCATCAAACGATCAAAGTCCCAGCGTGCATGCATTCGGAAGTGTGGAGCTATAATTCTGTATTTACATAATCGGCATAGCTTATGAATAAAACAAAATGTCTGTCAAACATGTTTGGTAATTTAGCACATGACATTTCAACCTAAATAAATGCCTGATTGTCTGCCTGCCAAAAAAATGTACCCCCCCGCCCCCCTCTATATTCCTCAGGTGATGTACTAACATCACGTGGTTGATTCTGCAGACATTTGTGATCATGCTTAGCAACTCCTGTGAATTAGGACTGATTTCATCAATCACAGCTAAAGTTGTAGAGGGATACAAATTATTTCAGCCTCATTCACTGGACTTGTCATTGCAGCGGGGGGATACATTGGCAGGTCCAGTGAACGAGGCTGAAACAATTTGTATCCCTCTATAACTTTAGCTGAGATTAATGAAATTAGTCCTAATTCACAAGTGTTGCTAAGCATGATCACAAATGTCTGCAGAATAAACCACGTGATGTTAGTACATCACCTGAGGAATATAGAGGGGGGGAACATTTTCTGGCAGGCGCAGACAATCAGGCATTTATTTAGGTTGAAATGCCATGTGCTAAATTACCAAACGTGTTTGACAGTCGAAGCATGATCATAACGATCCACGTTTTGTTTTATTCATAAACTACGCTGACAAATTGACTCAAAAACGGCTTCTTACCCGACTTCCGTATAGCTCAATACGTTAAGCGTACGACCCATGTACGGGAGTTGTTCACCGACGCAGCGGCCCGGGTTCGATACCCGGTCGCGGCACGCTGCTGCATGTCTTGTCCAACTCTTTTCCCCCGTTTCCTGTCTCTCGCTCACTGTGCCTAAATAAAGCCGAAAAAATATTTTTTTTAAAAAACAAAAAAACCCAGCTTCTTTCAAAGAGACACCAGGCAGACTGTAGATGAGCAGGGTTTTAGTTACAAAAACACTAACAAACATGCCAACTATGTGCAGAACTCACCACACGAGAAAGAAGAAGGAGGGCTCCATCTGGTCGGAGAACGGCTGGGGAAAATGCGAGCTGCTCGGTCTCCGGAGACACTGGACAGGAGGAATGATCCGCACAGCTTCGGAGGAAGAGTGCGAATGATCGGCATAGTCGCATTGCCGGCCTTTTAAGCGGGAGATGACAAACGAATTGGACCTCCACAGCTCATTCAACTCATCCATCGCAGCTGCAGCTCATCCTCTCATCAGCACTGTGGCACAGAAACTCCCTTGAAACACACATAAAGTTGATTTTTCTCCTGATTAGATCATTGCTTGTGTTGGATCTACTCTCAGATGTGTCTTGGATAAAAGCATCTGCTAAATAAAATTATAGACCGACATACTGTCTGTGTTTTTCACAAGTTAGGATAAGATAAAACATTATTAATTTTGCAGACATGGCTCAGAAAACAAAATATCTAGTAGAAAAGCAATAAGCTACAAGAATGAGACATGACTGAAAATTAAACACAGCTCCAACAATGCTGTAAAATAGAAAAGTTAGAAGAAATGCCACACATGATAATGAAATATTGGACATGAAATTGGAATATTGCTCATGAAAAACTGAATGCCTAGAACCGGAGCGCCGTAAACCTTTTTGCTTCATCGCGTCTTAAAAAACGGAGAAACGTTCATCCTGGCCGTGTATTCTTCTTCCCATCTAGAAACACACACAAAGCACAAGTTTTACATGGAGACGGACACAAAAACAAAACAAAAACAAGCAAAAGAAGCAATCGAGGTGATCACAGAACATCAAACAGGCCCTCTGAACCTCTAAACCTCACTGAGTATGTTCTATCAAGAAAACATAAACCACCGACATGACACCATTCATCAGACAGAAACAGAGATAATGTAGGATTTTCCGTCTGCAAAATGAACCAAATCTCAATCTAAAAACGTGATAATTCATCAAAATCACTGTATTCTGCTTCTAAACATTTATCAAAAACAAAAAAAGATTCTGTAAGTGGTGGATTTGTAGTAGGATCGCGATCGTGTTATCGTCACTAACCTCAAAAACATCAGTAAAACTTTAGAATGCAGTGAAAAATGAGCCCACGGTGAAGAAAAAAGCTTTTACGGTGAACAGACAAGCCAGGAACTCCCCTCCACAGGTAGGTCGGGTATACTTAGCTCTAGATTTTAACCTATAATGGTTTTCTGTGTCATGTAGGGAATGCTTAGTCCTGCTTTACAGAGACATAAAGCTGACTAGAGATGAACAGATCTCCTTAGATGGACCTGGAGCTTTTCCTCTGACCCCTATTCTTGGATTGTTACATAACATCCTGAGCAGCTTCAAACACACTCCACTGTTAGCTCCAAACTAAAAGGCTTAAGCAAACTGATAGCATTCATAAGGTGAGTTTGTTTTCACTCAGCCTCACGCTCAGAGACCTTAAATCCAGACAGGAACCTTTTTAAAGAGGTTTTAGTGTCTTAACCTTAACTAGACCTTAAAGTGTATGAGATCGTAGAAATAGCAGAAAGAAGCTGGACTCTGAAAGCAACAAAAACCCTTCAGGTGTTTCTCCAAAGTCACTCTTCTGAAACACATGAATGAATGAGTTGTATACCGGATAAGTATAGGACGTGACATTTTGAAAACACCATAGTGTATGCAAACGTACGATTGGTTTTCAAGGATTTTCGTGGTTAAGCGCCCTCGCCTCAAGTTTTTGATTCACTGCACCTCTGGAAATACAGCCAGGACAACAAGGCCGCATCCCTCTACGTAAAACTGCCTTTGGACAATCATCTTTTTCCTGCAAAGCAAAAACGGAATGGAATGAGCTCCCCACTGAACTAAAGCCAGTAACTGATATTAAAGACTTTTCTATAGAGACAAAAAAAAATGCCAAACCTGTCAGCTTTGACAGTCTTGAAATGATTTTTTTGAACCATGTAAACGTGAGAATGTGAGATCCTTTCTTAAAGAAAATGTAATATTTTGCTTTTCTGCCTTTATTTGTGTCTCTCTTGCCTGTTCCAGGGACTGCAGATGGAAACTAGCGAGCGTGCTATAATCTGATCCACAGCATCTTTTCATTGTGTTTGATGTTCTTCTGTACATGGTCCCTGTCAAATAAACTCATTTTAAAAAAAGTGTGTTTCTGCCCGAAGTCTAAAAACACACAAACAGGCTCCATCGCCACGTCTGCAACAGCTCCTGTTCAAAGCCAATAACACAAGACAAGTGCTGTCAAACTGTACTTGTTCGTAGCCAGGCTACAATGCAGACAGGTGGTAAACATGTACACAACTACTGTAGAAGGAACTGACAACCGGAGGAAGACGGAGACGCAAACGGCACTCAAAAAGGCACAAATACAAATGGACACAATCATCTAGTACGTATAAGTGGAACTGTTAGGAATGGTCAGTTATTCAGCATTTTCTGGATGAACCCCAAGCAGTTCTACAGTTAGGTCGGCATCTGTCCACTGACTGCTGCCTGAATGTTAGGACGCTTCCCATAAACACAGCAATAAAAGCTTGTGGAATTCATTGCTCACTCACTCACTCACTCACTCACTCACCCAGGCAGGTACATTTTTGGAAACTTAGAGAGCTATCCTACAGCTGTCATTTTTTATGCTAAGCTACATTTATCACCTGGGTTTAAATCTACACTCTTGCAACACACTAAATTGAGAGAAATAAGGAAACACTGTACAAAAATGTTGAAATACTCTTTTAAAAATGCTGCAGCCAACTTAAAGTCTGAACAAAAAGAAGAGTGTTTGTATGAATTTAATGTGTCTTGAAAAAAATCCAACTCTAACAAATTGAATAAAAACCGTCCAAGTCCATATGTTGCAAGAGCTTTCACCACTTTCCACTTTTTACAATCTCGTCGCACCCCGAATGAGTCCATTTTATGTTACGTTTTTGGAACGGTGACTTAAAGCGTGAGCTAAAACCAACAGTATGCAACACATTAACAACAATCCCACACCACAGCATCTTCAGTGCTACAGATAACCATGTAGCACCTCTACCAAACAATCTGGGTGTCCTCTTGGTGTCTTTCTATACAAGGTGACGCCATCTCTCACTGTATCCAACCCTAACACACAAACACTCTGTATGAGTCACTGCAGCCTCCCACAAGTGACACTACTGGAAAAATGAGAGCCCACATTTACTGCTCTCTATTAATAGTGGAGGGAACATTTAACGCCTGTGGAGACAACACAACAGTACGTGTTGATGTATTCTGTGGCCAAAAGCAGGCAGACTAACCTTTGGTGTGAGGCCGTCTGTCATGTTTTACCCTTTAGTTTCACTGAAAGCACTGACATTGTGTAAACCTGTGCACTTTATGGCACTTCTTCCTGTCCCAACAT
Organism: Amphiprion ocellaris; assembly: GCF_022539595.1. Lineage (NCBI taxonomy): Eukaryota > Metazoa > Chordata > Actinopteri > Pomacentridae > Amphiprion > Amphiprion ocellaris. Next base: position 1,120,816 of record NC_072789.1, on the reverse strand, counting down.
GATAACACTGAGGACTGTCAGAGCTCTCACATCATTATTTGCTATTATTTGAGCAGGTTTGATTATTTTGCCGACTTACTGTAATCGTTACTGCTCACCGAAGTAAAAACAGCTACAGAAATGTCATGTTTCGGTCAATATTTTCAAGTTGTTTTGCAACCCTTCTTGTGCTAAAGTTTAATGATACTAGCTGTTTATCTTGAGGCTTTTAACTTCTATTATCCACCTGTTTTAATGTACTATTATTTACATATTGTTACGGCCACAGGTATCTGTGTGCCGTCTGGTTTCTGGGGTGCTTTTCTGTTAGGCCTTTGTGTGGGGAGATTGCTTGTGTGGCTTCAGCTGTGGCTGGTTTCAGAGTCTCTCCGGAACCCCAGCTGCCAGTCGTTCCAACTAATGAGTCAGGAGTAGAAGACCTGCACCGCAGCCCTGTTCTCCCTGCCTCCCGACCTTCCTGATTGGGCCACCCTCCGGCTCCCCTCCACCTCTAACCAATCGAACACAGCCATAGCCACACCTGCAGACTATATACCTGCAACCATGCTCTTAGTCTGGGCGGCTGACACCTGTGACCAGTCCACCCTGGTGCCTCTGTGAGTAATTTCTTGTTTCTATTTCTGTGATGTCTTTTTGTTTTTAGATACTTGTGGTGGGTTCTACAGACACTTCAAGCTCTTGTTGGCGGCTGCTGCTTTGGTGTGGAACCTACAGTCTCAGTGGAGGCTGAGGCTCCAGGTAGCAGTCCGACAACTTAGTCAAGGAGCTGTTTTGTAATTAGAGTCTTCGCCAGATGAAACTAATCAGCTAGCCAGACTGCAAGATTGTCTTAAGGACATAAAGACCTGGATGACCTAGAATTTCTTACCACTAAATTTAGACAAGACTGAAGTCATTGTATTTGGCCCCAAACATCTTAGAAAATTGCTTTCAAAGCATATAGTTACTCTGGATGGCATTACATTGGCCTCTAGTACTACTGTGAGGAACCTCGGAGTTATCTTTGACCAGGACATGTCCTTAAACTTAAATCTGTAGGACTTCCTTTTTCCACCTGAGAAATATTGTGAAAATCAGGAACATCCTGTCTCAGAGTGATGCAGAAAAACTAGTCCATGCATTTGTAACTTCTAGGCTTGACTACTGTAATTCCTTATTATCAGGTTGTCCCAACAGCTCTCTGAAACATCTACAGCTGATCCAAAACGCTGCAGCCAGAGTACTGACGGGAGTTGGCAAGAGAGATCATATTTCTCCTATATTGGTTTCTCTTCATTGGCTTCCTGTTAAATCTAGAATAGAATTCAAAATCCTTCTTCTGACATATAAAGCTCTTAACAACCAATCTCCATCATATCTTAAAGACCTGATAGTACCATATTATCCTAGCAGAACTCTTCGCTCTCAGACTGCAGGCTTACTTGGAGAAGTGACCTGTAACTTCTCTCTAAAAGTAGAATGGGAGGCAGAGCCTTCAGTTATCAGCTCCCAGTTTGGGTTCTGGAGGTGGACACCCTCTCTAATTTTAAGACCAGGCTTAAAACCTTCCTTTTTGACAAATCTTATAGTTAGGACTGACTGGGAGACCCTGAGGGGGTCAGCTGGAGTCTTCCTCTTGGACGTCCCTTATTTCTGCCCCGAGTTCTGCTGCTATAGGCCTAGACTGCTGGAGGACCTCTCTGGATGCACTGAGCCCTTCTCTAACTACCTTTGTATTTAATATATACACCATTATTGCATTACACTCACTCTGTTTCTCCCTGTGTCCTTTCTGAGTGTTCCTGATCCCACAGCTGGATGCTTCAGATCTGTGGTGGTTCTCCCACCAACTGGCCTAATCTCCATCTGTGGGATGATGCTGCTGCTGACCTTCCTCCAGCCCACTGCTTCCAGCTGCCCATTTTCATCAATCTACTCTGCATTGCCCTTACTATACTTGATTTGCTCATCTACATATTTTTGAATTTACCACCAGCTATATATGTAGTATATTTAATGCCAGAGCTGTACACCATAGCAGTAAACTATAATCAGTTTACATGTTAATTGTACTTTCCATGTATCATCTGTCTTATCATGCATGTATTAAACTGTGTGTTTTATGGTCCTTGTGTCTCCCCCCCCCCCCACCTCTCTACCTCTTCTGTCCCTCTCAACCCGTCCGGCCAGCAGCAGATGGGTCCCCCCACATTAGAGCTGTGTTCTGCTTGAGGATTTTTTCCTTGTTAAAAGGGTGTTTTCCTGCCACTGTCTCCTTAGGGCTGCTCTGGGGGTTCAGGCATATGGGTTCTGTAAAGTGTCTTGAGACAATTTTACTGTAATTGGCGCTATATAAATAAAATTGATTTGAATTAAACACTATTCAAGTTTAATATGCAAACATAAACAGTTTGAGAATAGTTGAGCAGTTTGGAGCATGCTAGTAAACACAGGAGAGCAGTGAGAGGCTTGTTTATGTTACACGGCTGCGAAAGATGGGCCAACTCTTTCTTAGTGCAACACATTTATTTTGCAGGAACTGCAAAAAGATGCAAAATTAACATGACGACAGGAGCTTGGTGCAGTTATATTACTCAGATCACCGTACTGACTAGACTTCTTCCACATTACATTTACAAGTACTACTGAACAAATACTAGTACTGTAAACACAATATTTCAGAATCACATATGACTGGCACAAATTGTACAATTTTACATTTTACAAAGATATCTTTATGAACTCAGAAAACCTTTTATTGTCTTTTAACCACTGCCTGTACCATGTTTTAACTGCAGCTTAATCACCTATGAATTACTTTTATGAACTGTATGGATCTTGTTTTTACCATTACTGTAACTTATTAATAACCATTGTACCTGTAACTCATTTCCACATTTAAATCACTTACAGCTTTAGCTAATGTACCACGTGTGACGATACATACTCCTCTGTCTTTTGGTTTATTACTACAATCGTCCATGACCCATGTCCGCCATTTCAGAAACACAACGTGTTGGCTGACTCGTTTTTAACTCATAAACCTTTTAAAACACGCATTAGCTTATCACACGTTACTCTCTGATGTACTTAAGGAACACTACCACTGTTTGATATAACTTGTGTGTTGCTACAAACCAGCTTACCTGCAAAAAGATGCAAAATTAACATGACTACAGGAGCTTGGTGCAGTTACATTACTCAGATCACCGTACTGACTAGACTTCTTCTACGGCGTCAGCTACTGATCCCCAAAACACCAAGCGCCCTCTGCTGGCGTAAAAGAGTATTGCATCTTACCTCAAAACACACTGTAACCCTTATAATAGTGGACAATATACAGCAAAACAGTAATCTTGTAGTTTTCAACCTTAGATAAAATTAAATGGGGGGCAACTATTTTAACGCATAACAAACACATAGTGCCACACTCTCCCCCACAAAATTAAATGTCTCCTGACATTTCGATCACTTATTCCGTAGCTTTAGCACACTTGGACAGTCCATGGTCTCCAGAAGGTTTTACTGTCAATAACCTGAGTCTTTACCTTAAAATCCCTCTGTACAAAAGATGGCTGACCTAAAGTGTCATAACTCAGTAGCATGGGTCGTTGTCTCTGAGGTCGCTGTGCCATTGTTTCAGTCTTACCACCATTGATGACTGGAATGTCTGGGTTAGACTCCCTAAACCGTGACCTGTTATGGTCGCATTCAGGATCCGGAACATTTTCAGTTTGTAGTGGCAAATCCTCTTCGCTCTGTAGTGGCAAATCCTCTTCTTGTTGCACTGGGTCCTGATGAGGCTGGAAGGGCTCCGCCATGGGGTTGAGTGGAGTCTGCCGCTGTCGCCTTCCTGGACCGGGCCGAAGGTACCACAGGTAGGTGCCGCTGTCGTCATCGTCGGATGTGTCACCGTTCTCTGGCAGTTGTTGCTGCTGTCTGTGTTGAGGTCTGGTCGTTCTCTTGGCGGTTGCTGGAGTAGTAGACGGAGGCTCCTCGCAGGGCAGGAAGTCACAGAGTAGCAGTAGATTCCTGTGCACAACTTTGTCTTTTCCTTTGCCATTTTCAGGAGTTATCTAATATACTGGACTATCTTCCGCTTTTCTTTCTTTCACTTTGTAGACTTGGTCTTCCCAGTAGGACTGGATCTTTGCAGGGCCACCTCTGGGTGTGAGATTCCGGAGGAGGACTCTATCACCGGGCTGGAGGTCTCTGCCTTTAACTCTTTTGTCGTAGTGAGCTTTCCCTCGAGCCGCTTCTTTCTCCGCTGTTTTGGCTGCGATTGTGTAAGCCTCTTGCATTCTATTTTTCCAGCTGTTTACATAGTCGTCATAATCTACATGGGACTCTTCTTTCTTTATATTGAACAGCAGGTCAATGGGCAAGCGGGGGGCACGACCAAAGACAAGAAAATATGGAGCGTAGCCTGTTGCTTCACTTTTCGTGCAGTTGTATGCATGAACAACTTTAGCTAGTGACTCTTTCCAATCTTCTTTCTCTTTGTCTTCCAGGGTGCGCAGCATGGACAACAGGGTGCGGTTAAATCTTTCTACCTGTCCGTTACCCTGTGGATGGTACGGAGTCGTGTGTGAGCCCTGAATGCCTGACAGTTCCTTGAGCCTTGCCATCAACTTGTTTTCGAACTCTTTCCCCATGTCATGGTGTATGCTTGCTGGGAATCCGAACTTGAGTGCGAAGTCGTTGAACAGCTTGTCTGCAACTGTTTTGGCTGCTTTGTTCCTTGTAGCATATGCTTGAGCAAACCTCGTAAAGTGATCCATAACTACTAAAATGTACTCATAGCCATTTTTGCACTTTTCCAGGTGAAGAAAGTCTATGGACACGAGCTGGAACGGGTACGTAGTGTGGATAGTTGTCAGGGGTGCTCGGGTTTGCTTACTTGGCTTTTTCTTCTTGAGGCACTTGCATTCTTCAGTCACAAAGTGTTCAACTTCTTTACTCATTTGAGGCCAATCGAACCTCTCTCTTATCAAGTCGAGTGTTCTTTCCACCCCTAAGTGGCCCATCTCCTGGTGCAGCTCTTTGAAAACCAGGGGACAGTGGACTTTCGGGATCAACAGCTGCTCTCTATGCGCCGTGCGGCGACGCAGGACACCATCTGCATCAATGTGGAGCTTTAACCATTGCTTTAGCAGTGCAGAGACAGCGGGATGCTCAGACTTTACTTCAGCTCTACTCGGCCTTTTGTTCTGTGATTTGTACCAGATTACTCTAGCCAGGATCTCATCTGCTTCTTGTGCCTTACGAATCTGATCTGGAGTGAAAGGTTGGTTAGTGTCAGAGTCTTTGATCAGCTTTAGAGCACTGACTTTGATCACTCCCACGCCTTTGCAAGGGTCACTCTGTTCAACTTTGACGGACTCCATAGATGCGCTTATTGCTTCTTGACTAACCTCGGCTGTGCAGCTACTCATGAAGTTCTCAATGTCAATGGCATCCGCGACAGCCCATCAGCATCAGCGTTGGTCTTACCTGGACGATAGCGGATGGTGAAGTTATAATCGGCCAACTCCGCGACCCATCTGTGACCCGTGGCATTGAGCTTTGCTGTTGTGAGCACATACGTTAACGGGTTGTTATCTGTGTACACAACGAATGACAAGGCGTGGTAAAGATAATCTCAGAAACGTTCACAGATGGCCCATTTCATTGCCAGGAACTCTAGCTTGCCAGAGTGCAGGTGGTACTTCTTCTCTGCTGGACTTAAGGTGCAGGAGCCGAACGCTATCACTCTCATCTTTCCTTGCTGTCTCTGATACAAAATAGCACCCAACCCAACTTGCGAGGCATCACAGTGTAGCACGAAAGGTTGGGTGAAATCTGGGTACCCCAGGACAGGAGGCTTTGTGAGTGCATCAACGAGCTGGTTCAATACTTCTTGGTGTGAGATGGTCCATTGTATGGGCGTGTGTGATGGTAAATGGCCTTTGTTTTGTTTGACCCCCTTTTTGAACTTTGTAGCTGGAACGTTATTTTCAGGAGCTGCAGGACTGAGCAGGCTGTATAACGGGTGGGCCAAACGAGAGAAGTTGGGTATGAAGGGCCTGTAGTAGGAGAGAAAGCCAAGCATTTGACGTACCTCTCCAACAGTTGCAGGTGTCTTTTGCCTTAGAGCTCTCACTGATGCCATCTCTGCTGGGTCCATGGTGTAGCCTTCTCCTGTTACCAGCTTTCCCAGAAACTTCACACTGCGCCTGAACAGTTCACATTTCTTCGGGGTCAACTTTACACCATGCTCTTTGTAGCGCTTGAGAACCAGACGGATGTGCTCAATATGGTCTTCAAAGCTGCTGCTGTGCACGAGGTTGTCGTCCAGGTATGGGAGGCAAATAGTGTCTCTGAGGCCAGCCAAACAATGCTCCATACTTCTCTGGAACTCTGCAGGTGCGGAGCTTAGGCCAAAAGGAATGCGCACCCGTTCATATAGCCCCCAGGGTGTGATGAAAGCTGTCAGTGGGCGGCTTTCTTCATCGAGGAAACCCTGGTGGTACGCTTTTCCCTGATCTAAAACCGAAAACCAGGAGCTCCCACCTAGTGCGTCCAACATGTCTTGAATCCTAGGTATTGGGTGGCGGTCTGGAACTGATTTGCGATTGAGCTCTCTGAAGTCACAACAGAGACGGAGGTCTCCATCTTTCTTGCGAACACATACCACAGGAGATGAGTAGGGGGACCGTGAGGGTGTGATCCAACCTTTGTTGAGCAGGTCTTGCAAGTACTCTTTGACTTCTTTGTGAAGGGGCTTTGGAACAGACATGTAGGTCTTTTGCACTGGACTAGTGTCATGCAGGGTTATGTGCATCTTGAGAGATGGTATACAGCCCACATCATCGCTGTCAAATGCAAATGCCTCACATTCCTCTCTCAGCATCTTTCTCGCTGCTGCTTGTTGACTCTGTGTTAAGTGTTGGAGGTCCACAGGTGGGTCCCATGACTTTGGTCTCTCTGAATGTCTATTCTCTGACAGCTCTGTGTGACTTGACTTGTTTGCTTGTAACTCTGTACTGCTCTTCACTTCGTTTGTCAGTTCGTTCACTTTTGTCTGAATGTCTGCTGAATAAACTGTCTTCACTGGTTCAAGATGACCAATCACTTTACGTCTCTTCAAGTAGATGGTGTGGTCTGTGGTGTTAGTGACAGGAATGGGCACGTATGGTACTCTTCTGTTTGGGATTTTTACTAGTACATCATTGCAGACGATGCCCTCTGGTGGCAGGTCGAGTGTGTCAGGGGAGAACAGCATATCCTGGCCCTTGACTTGCTGACTAACATGTGCCCTCATGTAAACCACAGTGACTTGGTTAGCTGGCAATATCACCGTTTTTACTGTACGCACCACACCAGCCTCTGAATCTTCAGTACTGTTCTGTACCAGCTTGACAACACTGTGAGCAGTTTTGACAGTGATCTTAAAAGCTTTACTTACTTTGTGTGCAAGCTGATTTCTTCCACCTTTGGTTTTGCCTTCATTCTTATTCACAATGGCCTCAATAACATTATAGCCGATTATAGGGTCACTGGCAACTGCTGGATCACTGCAAACTAATATTGGCACTTGCAACTCACTCAGGGACGTGTCACTGTCTAGTCTAAAGCTGACTTCAATCCAGCCAATGTAGGGGATGGTTGTCTCATTAGCAGCAAACACAGTGAGCGTCTCGTCCTCCAGCAGTTCAGAAATGGGCCGGACAACTGTGTGGGGAAGATGCTGCTGCCGCCAGTTGTCATTTACTATGCTCAACTGTGCCCCTGTGTCCCAGAGAACTTTTACTGGATAATTGTCCATAAAACAGTTCAATGTGCATCTGTTTCCAACAAGGCTGACTAGTTGTGACTTGCGCTGTGGGGGAAGATAATGCACTTCGCAGGCTGTAGTTTGTGTGGGGACTGGTACTCGCTTTGGGAGCTCACTTTGGGACGCGTGGCTTTGGACTACTGCTGGTCCCGTCTCAGTAGTCCCTCCCCGTTTCCCGACTGTCTCTGAGCTCGGCATCCACGAGAGAAGTGACCCTCACGCCCACATTTGAAGCAGTGCGAACAGTTCTCTCCTTTCCCCTCATCTCTGCACTTTTTACAGCCTTTTTCTCTCTGCTTTGGTCCACTTGGACGAGCACTTGTCTCCATAACTGATTGGAACATTTGCTGCATTTCTTTACGTAACTCGTCAATTATCTGCTGTGTGTTAGGACTTTCACTTTTTGCCTCTTTACCTTTCACTGTTTTCACGGCCACCGCAGTCTGGAATTCTCTTGGCTTGGTGGGGCTCTGGACAGGTGTGGGGTCTGCCTCATATTCTGTCTGGAGCTCTTGTACCTTGGGAATCTTTGCTGCAGCTGACCTTTTACGTTTCTCAAGTCTTTCACTTTCCAACGTCGATGCTTCAGTTACTTTTTCGATCAGCTGTTCATCTGTAGTGCACACATCACTGAGGAGGGGCAGTAACTGATACTTGACTGAATCACTGAGCAGCCCTGTTTCAATGGAACGTAAGAATTTGCGCTGGATTGTGCTTCGGCTGTACAGTTCATCAGTTTCCTCATTCGCAGCTTTCCACAACAGTTTTTCTTTCAGTTCAATGGCGCGAAAAACAAAATTCAAGGCAGTCTCTTTGTGCTCCTGGGAGACATTAAGCAGCTGGTGGTACAGTTCAGTAGGGCTGTCTACCTTGTAATGTCCCTTTAATATCGTGAGCAGCTTACCAAGGGTCAGTCCACGCTTGATTTCCAGCATATCTCTCAGTGGTAGGCCTGGACTAATAGCCCTGATCACTGCCTCGATTATTTCTGTCTCAGAGTGTCCTTTCTCTGTCCCCAACTCAATTTGACGCACTAGGCTGAGGTAGGAGAGTTTGTCCCTCTGTCCAGGTACTCCTATCTGCCCACAGATCTTGAACTCCCTTCTCAGGGTTACCTCCTGCAGAGTATGTGTTGGCTCTGGTTGGACTCTGAGTTGAGAATGTGTAATCTTGGGTGGTGAGGCATTTCTGGACAGTTCCTCTGATTCCCCTACTGTCTGCTTGTCATCCTGATGGGCTGAGTCTTTATTCAGTTTATTAATGTATGTACTTAAATCTTTGTAAAACTGCACAACTTGTTCGTCTTTTTCACTGATCTCAACCTCATCTAATATGTCTTCTGCCATCTTAATGAGTGCCCTTTTTGTCTTACTGTGAAGCTCTCCACTGTCCAGGCCGGAACATTTCAGTTACCTGCAAACGTCCACGAGAAGCTCTCTCTCCAGCTGCCACAAAGCTGCACTCAGGTTATCATGCAGAGACTGGATCACTTCCATCTTTGACTGAAGAAGTAGGTTCGTCTCTTGGGAAGGAGGATCGATGGTGGTGCTTTTGACTCACTGGCGCCCCCTCCTGGCTGGCTCGCCAAAATATGTTACACGGCTGCGAAAGATGGGCCAACTCTTTCTTGGTGCAACACATTTATTTTGCAGGAACTGCAAAAAGATGCAAAATTAACATGACTACAGGAGCTTGGTGCAGTTATATTACTCAGCTCACCGTACTGACTAGACTTCTTCCACATTACATTTACAAGTACTACTGAACAAATACTAGTACTGTAAACACAATATTTCAGAATCACATATGACTGGCACAAATTGTACAATTTTACATTTTACAAAGATATCTTTATGAACTCAGAAAACCTTTTATTGTCTTTTAACCACTGCCTGTACCATGTTTTAACTGCAGCTTAATCACCTATGAATTACTTTTATGAACTGTATGGATCTTGTTTTTAACCATTACTGTAACTTATTAATAACCATTGTACCTGTAACTCATTTCCACATTTAAATCACTTACAGCTTTAGCTAATGTACCACGTGTGACGATACATACTCCTCTGTCTTTTGGTTTATTACTACAATCGTCCATGACCCATGTCCGCCATTTCAGAAACACAACGTGTTGGCTGACTCGTTTTTAACTCATAAACCTTTTAAAACACGCATTAGCTTATCACACGTTACTCTCTGATGTACTTAAGGAACACTACCACTGTTTGATATCACTTGTGTGTTGCTACAAACCAGCTTACCTGCAAAAAGATGCAAAATTAACATGACTACAGGAGCTTGGTGCAGTTACATTACTCAGATCACCGTACTGACTAGACTTCTTCTACGGCGTCAGCTACTGATCCCCAAAACACCAAGCGCCCTCTGCTGGCGTAAAAGAGTATTGCATCTTACCTCAAAACACACTGTAACCCTTATAATAGTGGACAATATACAGCAAAACAGTAATCTTGTAGTTTTCAACCTTAGATAAAATTAAATGGGGGGCAACTATTTTAACGCATAACAAACACATAGTGCCACATTTACAGTGGACTTATGATCACTTCCTGTCCTCTGTGACATACATTCACTCGGTGTGGTTTTGTATATTTTTAGGGCTTTACATGCACGTTAAGATGCTCTTCTGACCATCAGTTATCATAAACACTGAAGTCTGTCAGAGGCTGGAGCTACAAGGGCCTTGAAATGAGTGAGAAGATAAGTCTGACTCTTTTTTTTCCTTCTGTATCAGGCTACCGAGTCAGTCCCCAGGCTCTCAATGCAATCATAAAGCGCTACAACAAAGGGGGCAGGATCTTCTTTGATGACCTGCTGTGTCAAACTGCGAGCTCTCACAGGTATGAAAACACAAACCCAGCATCTGACGTGTTCCTTGAACAGCCGCACGTGTGCAGATTTAAATGTGGACTGACAGTGAAACCACATTTGGTTTTATTCCACCTGTAACCCCCCCACCCCCACCCCCCCGCTGCTCTCTGTGAAGAGATGTGACATTCGCTCAGACCTGTGTGTGAAATGAGTTTTATTGAAATTGTGACCGTTTCCCACTACAGACAACTTCAGACGGAGAGATACCATGCAGCAGGGGTCTGTCACCTTCCAGTATGATGACGTAAGTGATTCTTTTGGTATCATTTGCTCCTTTATGCCAGAATGGACAACAGTTACTAGGCTAAAATGGTGTAAATAAAGAACTGTGGGGATGGGGAGAGAGCTGAACCTCACGTTTGTCCTTTTAAAACATGAACAGCTTTATTTTGATCCTTTCATCAACTCACTTTAATGAGTGGAGTGAACTCGCTACAATACATTTATTATCAACAAATCTGAAGGATAACATTAGAAGGATTTACAGCATGTCTATAGCTTCTCAAATCTAAAAATTAAAGCTGGACATTTTGACTTAAAAATAACTGAATTCAATTTAATTTAAACTTTTAATTCAGTCAAGCAAATGTGATGGAGACCTGCATAAAAACTGTCCAGCAAACATCTGTACTGTGCCAAAATATGCCAGTTAAATCCAAAAATCTTATTTTAGTTCTTCGTTCTATTGGAGCTGACTCCAGTGGGTATTTACAGTAAAACTGTTTGGATTTCTATACAACGAGTCCAGATTCTGAAGGAAATGTTTTCAGAAATTTCTCCTACGTCCATGTTAACGATGACGTCATCATATGAGGGAGGTTAGTTCAGTGGTTGTCAAACTTTTTCTGTCAGGACAAAAAACTTCGGCACCTTCAACTAATAACTTTGTATACATACATACATACAAGTTTCTATATCTACATATAGATGTTTAAACAGTTTTTATTTTAAAACATTAATATGCAAGGCTGTTATTATATCTGATTCCATTTCTTTGTTTTTCACGGGAAAGATCAGGGGTGTCAAACTCATTTTAGTTCAGGTTCCACATTCAGCCAGTTTGATCTCAAGTGAACTGCACCAGTAAAATCACAACATAATAACATATAAATAACCACAACACAAATTTTTCCCCTTTGTTTTAGTTCCAAAAAGTACGTTATGAAAATGATAACATTTAATGAGCTATCTTTTTACAACCTATTATGATCATCCTGAAATTTCTTAAGAAGAATAAATTCAATTTCAACAACATTATGCATCAGTTGATCATTTACACATTAAAACTTCCAGATTACAGAGTGTCTACAAAGGAACACAACATTCAATCACAGCAGTCTAGTATTTTACTTTATGATCAGAACAACTTCTCAAGGTTTAGAATTTACAGTTTTACAAATTTGCAATTTACAGTTAATGTCTTCTCTGTAATTTTTACACTTTGTAAAGTCCAGAAATGGACCATCTGGCAGGCCGCTTTTGGTCCATGGGCCGCATGTTTGACACCCCTGGTAAAAAATAATCAGAGTAGATGAGCTGAGGTGGTGGCGCCATCAACTACACTGGTGTTCTAATTGCACATTAACGATATGTTCTTGAGAGTCTGTACTTTCATATCCGTACTTGGCAAGTACGAATACAAAAGTATGGACTTGTGCACTTGGGATTGAGAAACGGCCAGTGCAGATTGAGTATTGTTGTGCACCGCAAAAAAACAGGCCGACGTTACAACAGTAGTTCAGCTAATTAGTTCTGCATAGATGGACCTTTTCCTCCCAGTCCTTCAGAACCCCTCCCCCCTTTCCAAATTCTTAGTAGTTTACATTGAGTTCCTGATCCCACCTGATTGATATTTGTTGTGGATCTAAAGGACAGGACAACTAGCAGTGAGTTTTAGTTTAAAGAGCTGCAGTAAAGCGTTCCCAGCATGTCAGACATGAGCTGCGGATCCTGCTGCAGTTGGTCAGCGTGTGAAAGATGTGGGTCTGTTCTGCACCAAAATGACTTCTACTCTCTCCCCTCCCCTCTCTCTGCCTCCTGTTAACAGTTTATCCTGTGCACAATGGCCATCTAAGTGCTGCCATCTGCACTGCACCACCAGGTCAGCACGTTTATGTGCCAGTCAGCGGCTGATTCTGGATCAGAACCTCACAGGAATACAAAGGGAGGCCAGTATAAGACTGAGCGGCTGCGAGTCGCGTCAGAAAAGTACTCATTGCTTGTAACGCTTAGTGTAACGCTTTAGTCTTGTATGTAACACAGGGATGTGCTGAAGATGTATCCGGTGCACACATATATACACACAGTATGTATCCATATTAGAGGGGAATATTTTACATGTCACTGCCTATAAAGCCTTTATGAGGAGGATGTCTGCCTGAAATTCTGCCTGTGATGTAACACATGATGACTTAACAATTGCAAAAATTGTGTAACTGCATAGAAATTGTCCACTTAAAGAGTTTAAAGAAGGGAGAATCGAAGAATGAGATTTTTTAGCAAGACTTTAATGGAATGTGCACAGTTCTTCTGACCTGTGAGACACCTGTTGTGCCATTTTAATATCTGAATGTATGTTCTAATATAGTAAAACATAAACACACACATATATATTTATATATGTGTGTATGTGTTGATTGACTGCAGTATGATGATGCTAATTTGCTTTAACTTAGCTTTAGGCAGTTATGTATGGAATCACAGGAGTGCCATAATGAAAGATAAACCTGTTAAAAAATAAGGAAATAAATGTGTAAATATAAAGAGGAATAAATAAATAAAAAACAAATCTGTTTAAAGAAAAATAAATAAATGTCTAAATATAAAGAGGAATAAATAAAAGAAAAAATTAAAACTAAATCTGTTACAGAAAGGATATAAATGTGTAAATATAAAGGGGAATAAATAAAAAAATAAATGAGGAAATAAATGTCCAAATATAGACGAATAAATTAAAGAAAAATTAAAAAAAATAAATCTGTTAAAAAAAGGAAATAAATGTGTAAATATAAAGAGGAATAGAAAAATATGGAAATATAAGGGTAAATTTTGTCTTTTCTTTTCCCTTTGTTTTTTTTTTTTGTTTTTTTCCCTAGACAGGAAGTCCCGCCCAAAGCCTTTTGATTGACAGCTCAGTCCATCAAGTAAAAGCAAATGCAAAAAGGAAAAAGAAATGACAAAATGGAAAACCAGAAGATTAAAAACAAAGGGAAAAGGGAAAAGCAAAGACAAAAATTACCTTTGTATTTCCATATTTTTAAATTATTTTTTCATTTGTTCCTCTTTATATTTACATTTATTTCCTATTTTTAACAGATTTTTTTTATTTATACTTTAATTTATTCCTCTTTATAGTTACACATTTATTTCCCTATTTTTTTACATATTTATTTTTTAATTTCTTCTTTTATTTATGCTTCTTTA
>NC_072789.1:1060000-1106604 GCF_022539595.1 Amphiprion ocellaris | reverse complement strand
ATGTGCATGTTTCTAACTCACCTCTCCTCTCTGGACGTCCACCGCTTGGTCTCTCAGGATCTGAAACATCAAACACAAGAAACACATAAGTAAAGCAACAAAGTCTACTGTCTACAATGACTGACAATGTGCATGTTTCTAACTCACCTCTCCTCTCTGGACGTCCACCACTTGATCTCTCAGGATCTGAAACAATCAAACACAATAAACACATAAGTAAAGCAACAAAGTCTACTGTCTACAATGACTGACAATGTGCATGTTTCTAACTCACCTCTCCTCTCTGGACGTCCACCACTTGATCTCTCAGCATCTGAAACAATCAAACACAAGAAACACATGAGTAAAAGAACAAAGTCTACTGTCCACAATGATTGACAATGTGCATGTTTCTAACTCACCTCTCCTCTCTGGACGTCCACCACTTGATCTCTCAGCATCTGAAACAATCAAACACAAGAAACACATGAGTAAAAGAACAAAGTCTACTGTCCACAATGATTGACAATGTGCATGTTTCTAACTCACCTCTGCTCTCTGGACGTCCACCACTTGATCTCTCAGGATCTGAAACAATCAAACACAATAAACACATGAGTAAAAGAACAAAGTCTACTGTCTGCAATGTGTGACAATGTCTAACTCACCTCTCCTCTATGGACGTCCACCGCTTGGTCTCTCAGGATCTGAAACAATCAAACACAATAAACACATGAGTAAAAGAACAAAGTCTACTGTCTGCAATGTGTGACAATGTCTAACTCACCTCTCCTCTATGGACGTCCACCGCTTGGTCTCTCAGGATCTGAAACATCAAACACAAGAAACACATAAGTAAAGCAACAAAGTCTACTGTCTGCAATGTGTGACAATGTCTAACTCACCTCTCCTCTCTGGACGTCCACCGCTTGATCTCTCAGAATCTGAAACAATCAAACACAATAAACACATAAGTAAAGCAACAAAGTCTACTGTCTACAATGACTGACAATGTGCATGTTTCTAACTCACCTCTTCTCTCTGGACGTCCACCACTTGGTCTCTCAGCATATGAAACAAACAAACACATGAATGAAGCAGCAATGTGTGACAATGTGTAACTCACCTCTGCTCTCTGGACGTCCAGCACTTGATCTCTCAGGATCTGAAACAATCAAACACAAGAAACACATGAGTAAAAGAACAAAGTCTACTGTCTACAATGTGTGACAATGTCTAACTCACCTCTCCTCTATGGACGTCCACCGCTTGGTCTCTCAGGATCTGAAACAATCAAACACAATAAACACATGAGTAAAAGAACAAAGTCTACTGTCTGCAATGTGTGACAATGTCTAACTCACCTCTCCTCTATGAACGTCCACCGCTTGGTCTCTCAGGATCTGAAACATCAAACACAAGAAACACATAAGTAAAGCAACAAAGTCTACTGTCTGCAATGTGTGACAATGTCTAACTCACCTCTCCTCTCTGGACGTCCACCACTTGATCTCTCAGGATCTGAAACAATCAAACACAATAAACACATAAGTAAAGCAAAAAAGTCTACTGTTTACAATGACTGACAATGTGCATGTTTCTAACTCACCTCTCCTCTCTGGACGTCCACCACTTGATCTCTCAGGATCTGAAACAATCAAACACAATAAACACATAAGTAAAAGAACAAAGTCTACTGTCTGCAATGTGTGACAATGTCTAACTCACCTCTCCTCTATGGACGTCCACCACTTGATCTCTCAGGACCTGAAACAATCAAACACAAGAAACACATGAGTAAAAGAACAAAGTCTACTGTCTACAATGTGTGACAATGTCTAACTCACCTCTCCTCTCTGGACGTCCACCACTTGATCTCTCAGGATCTGAAACAATCAAACACAATAAACACATGAGTAAAGCAACAAAGTCTACTGTCTACAATGACTGACAATGTGCATGTTTCTAACTCACCTCTCCTCTCTGGACGTCCACCACTTGATCTCTCAGGATCTGAAACAATCAAACACAATAAACACATGAGTAAAGCAACAAAGTCTACTGTCTACAATGACTGACAATGTGCATGTTTCTAACTCACCTCTCCTCTCTGGACGTCCACCACTTGATCTCTCATGATCTGAAACAATCAAACACAATAAACACATGAGTAAAAGAACAAAGTCTACTGTCTGCAATGTGTGACAATGTGTAACTCACCTCTCCTCTCTGGACGTCCACCACTTGATCTCTCAGGATCTGAAACATCAAACACAAGAAACACATAAGTAAAGCAACAAAGTCTACAGTCTACAATGACTGAATATGTGCATGTTTCTAACTCACCTCTCCTCTCTGGACGTCCACCACTTGATCTCTCAGGATCTGAAACAATCAAAACACAATAAACACATAAGTAAAGCAACAAAGTCTACTGTCTACAATGACTGACAATGTGCATGTTTGTAACTCACCTCTGCTCTCTGGACGTCCACCACTTGGCTTCTCAGCATCTGAAAAAAACAAACACATGAATAAAGCAGCAATGTGTGACAATGTCTAACTCACCTCTCCTCTATGAACGTCCACCGCTTGATCTCTCAGCATCTGAAACAATCAAACACAAGAGTAAAGCAGCACTTTGTTCTTTTTCCTCTTTCCTCACTCTTTCCTTAGTCTTTTTTTCCTTTCACACTTAGTCTTTTTTTCCTCTATCCCCTTTTCTCTCACTTAGTCTTTTTTCCTCTATCCCCTTTTTTCTCACACTTAGTCTTTTTTTCCTCTATCCCCTTTTCTCTCACACTTAGTCTTTTTTTCCTCTATCCCCTTTTCTCTCACACTTAGTCTTTTTTTCCTCTATCCCCTTTTCTCTCACACTTAGTCTTTTTTTCCTCTATCCTCTTTTCTCTCACACTTAGTCTTTTTTCCTCTATCCTCTTTCCTCACACTTTGTTCTTTTTCTCTTTGTTCTTTCCTTAAACTTTCTTCTTTTTCCTCTCTTCTCTCTTTGCTTTTTTCTCACACTTTACTCTTTTCCTCTTTCCTACTTTTCTCTCTCTTCACACTTTCCTCTTTGTTTTTCAGAAAAATTGACGACAATGCAGTTTGGACTCTTTTTTTTTTTTTTTTTTTTTTATTTAGGTGAAATTCCATTAAGAAGAAGAAGAAGAAGAAGAAGAAGAAGAAGAAGAAGAAGAAGAAGAAGAAGAAGAAGAAGAAGAAGAAGAAGAAGAAGAAGAAGAAGAAGAAGAAGAAGAAGAAGAAGAAGAAGAAGAAGAAGAAGAAGAAGAAGAAGAAGAAGAAGAAGAAGAAGAAGAAGAAGAAGAAGAAGAAGAAGAAGAAGAAGAAGAGCTTCCACAGCACATCCTCTGACACCTCCTAAAAGACATGAACACAAAAGCAAACAATCAACAACGCTGTCTTCAATGTGTGACACCATACATAACATTTCCTTGTTGTAACTCACCTCTGTCTGTCTCTGTCAACCTCCTGAAACAAATAAAAGACAAATATGATCAAAGTCCCATGTCTTCAATCTATGACAAAGCAATGAATCAAACTCAAAACACCCATCACCTACACTGTGCATGTTTCTAACTCACCTCTCCTCTCTGGACGTCCACCACTTGATCTCTCAGCATCTGAAACAATCAAACACAAGAAACACATAAGTAAAGCAACAAAGTCTACTGTCTGCAATGTGTGACAATGTCTAACTATCCTCTCCTCTCTGGACGTCCACCACTTGATCTCTCAGCATCTGAAACAATCAAACACAATAAACACATGAGTAAAAGAACAAAGTCTACTGTCTGCAATGTGTGACAATGTCTAACTCACCTCTCCTCTATGGACGTCCACCGCTTGGTCTCTCAGGATCTGAAACATCAAACACAAGAAACACATAAGTAAAGCAACAAAGTCTACTGTCTACAATGACTGACAATGTGCATGTTTCTAACTCACCTCTGCTCTCTGGACGTCCACCACTTGGTCTCTCAGCATCTGAAACAATCAAACACATGAATAAAGCAGCAATGTGTGACAATGTCTAACTCACCTCTCCTCTCTGGACGTCCACCACTTGATCTCTCAGGATCTGAAACAAACAAACACAAGAAACACATTAGTAAAAGAACAAAGTCTACTGTCTACAATGTGTGACAATGTGCATGTTTCTAACTCACCTCTCCTCTCTGGACGTCCACCACTTGGTCTCTCAGGATCTGAAACATCAAACACAATAAACACATAAGTAAAGCAACAAAGTCTACTGTCTACAATGACTGACAATGTGCATGTTTCTAACTCACCTCTCCTCTCTGGACGTCCACCACTTGATCTCTCAGCATCTGAAACAATCAAACACAATAAACACATGAGTAAAAGAACAAAGTCTACTGTCTGCAATGTGTGACAATGTCTAACTCACCTCTCCTCTCTGGACGTCCACCACTTGATCTCTCAGCATCTGAAACAATCAAACACAATAAACACATTAGTAAAAGAACAAAGTCTACTGTCTACAATGTGTGACAATGTGCATGTTTCTAACTCACCTTTCCTCTCTGGACGTCCACCACTTGATCTCTCAGAATCTGAAACATCAGACACAAGAAACACATAAGTAAAGCAACAAAGTCTACTGTCTGCAATGTGTGACAATGTGCATGTTTCTAACTCACCTCTGCTCTCTGGACGTCCACCACTTGCTCTCTCAGGACCTGAAACAAACAAACACAAGAAACACATGAGTAAAAGAACAAAGTCTACTGTCTACAATGTGTGACAATGTCTAACTCACCTCTCCTCTCTGGACGTCCACCGCTTGGTCTCTCAGCATCTGAAACAATCAAACACATGAATAAAGCAGCAATGTGTGACAATGTCTAACTCACCTCTCCTCTCTGGACGTCCACCGCTTGGTCTCTCAGGATCTGAAACATCAAACACAAGAAACACATAAGTAAAGCAACAAAGTCTACTGTCTGAAATGTGTGACAATGTCTAACTCACCTCTCCTCTATGGACGTCCACCGCTTGGTCTCTCAGGATCTGAAACATCAAACACAAGAAACACATGAGTAAAAGAACAAAGTCTACTGTCTACAATGTGTGACAATGTCTAACTCACCTCTCCTCTCTGGACGTCCACCGCTTGGTCTCTCAGGATCTGAAACATCAAACACAATAAACACATAAGTAAAGCAACAAAGTCTACTGTCTACAATGACTGACAATGTGCATGTTTCTAACTCACCTCTTCTCTCTGGACGTCCACCACTTGGTCTCTCAGCATCTGAAACAATCAAACACATGAATAAAGCAGCAATGTGTGACAATGTTTAACTCACCTCTCCTCTCTGGACGTCCACCACTTGATCTCTCAGGATCTGAAACATCAAACACAAGAAACACATAAGTGAAGCAACAAAGTCTACTGTCTGCAATGTGTGACAATGTCTAACTCACCTCTCCTCTCTGGACGTCCACCGCTTGATCTCTCAGGACCTGAAACAAACAAACACAAGAAACACATTAGTAAAAGAACAAAGTCTACTGTCTACAATGTGTGACAATGTGCATGTTTCTAACTCACCTCTCCTCTCTGGACGTCCACCACTTGGTCTCTCAGGATCTGAAACAATCAAACACAAGAAACACATAAGTAAAGCAAAAAAGTCTACTGTCTACAATGACTGACAATGTGCATGTTTCTAACTCACCTCTCCTCTCTGGACGTCCACCGCTTGGTCTCTCAGCATCTGAAAAAAACAAACACATGAATAAAGCAGCAATGTGTGACAATGTGTAACTCACCTCTCCTCTCTGGACGTCCACCGCTTGGTCTCTCAGGATCTGAAACATCAAACACAAGAAACACATAAGTAAAGCAACAAAGTCTACTGTCTACAATGACTGACAATGTGCATGTTTCTAACTCACCTCTCCTCTCTGGACGTCCACCACTTGATCTCTCATGATCTGAAACAATCAAACACAATAAACACATGAGTAAAAGAACAAAGTCTACTGTCTGCAATGTGTGACAATGTCTAACTCACCTCTCCTCTATGGACGTCCACCACTTGATCTCTCAGCATCTGAAACAATCAAACACAAAAAACACATGAGTAAAAGAACAAAGTCTACTGTCTACAATGACTGACAATGTGTATGTTTCTAACTCACCTCTCCTCTCTGGACGTCCACCACTTGCTCTCTCAGGACCTGAAACAAACAAACACAAGTAACACATGAGTAAAAGAACAAAGTCTACTGTCTACAATGACTGACAATGTGCATGTTTCTAACTCACCTCTCCTCTCTGGACGTCCACCACTTGATCTCTCAGCATCTGAAACAATCAAACACAATAAACACATAAGTAAAGCAACAAAGTCTACTGTCTACAATGATTGACAATGTGCATGATTCTAACTCACCTCTCCCCTCTGGACGTCCACCACTTGATCTCTCAGCATCTGAAACAATCAAACACAATAAACACATAAGTAAAGCAACAAAGTCTACTGTCTACAATGACTGACAATGTGCATGTTTCTAACTCACCTCTCCTCTCTGGACGTCCACCACTTGATCTCTCAGGATCTGAAACATCAAACACAAGAAACACATAAGTAAAGCAACAAAGTCTACTGTCTACAATGACTGACAATGTGCATGTTTCTAACTCACCTCTCCTCTCTGGACGTCCACCACTTGGTCTCTCAGCACCTGAAACAAACAAACACATGAATAAAGAAGCAATGTGTCACAATGTGTAACTCACCTCTGCTCTCTGGGTTAGGGTGTCACCAAAATCACTGGAGCCTTCAATTGTCTCCTGCTGGTCATACTACAACTCTTGCTTTGACACTAAATACAAAATCTGAATTTAAAGAAATTTTCATTATCTTAGTATGTTTTGTTAGTAATAAATTCAATAACTTCACTCTTGTTTACTTTAGCATCACCAAAATCACTGGAGCCTTCAATTGTCTCCTGCTGCTCATACTACAACTCTTGGTTTGAAACTAAATCAAAAAATCTGAATTTTAAGGAATTTTCATTATCTTAGTATGTTTTGTTAGTAATAAATTCAATAACTTCCCTCTTGTTTACTGCAGTGTCACCAAAATCACTGGAGCCTTCAATTGTCTCCTGCTGGTCATACTACAACTCTTGGTTTGACACTAAATACAAAATCTGAATTTAAAGAAATTTTCATGATTTTAATATTCTTTTATTTGTAATAAATTCAATAACTTCACTCTTGTTTACTGTAGTGTCACCAAAATCAATGGAGCCTTCAATTGTCTCCTGCTGGTCATAGTACAACTCTTGGTTTGAAACTAAATCAAAAAATCTGAATTTTAAGATATTTTCGTTATCTTAATATATTTTATTAGTAATAAATTCAATAACTTCACTCTTGTTTACTGTAGCGTCACCAAAATCATTGAAGCCTTCAATTGTCTCCTGCTGGTCATACTACAACTCTTGGTTTGACACTAAATAAAAAAAATCTGAATATTAAGGAATTTTCATTATTTTAATATTCTTTTATGTGTAATAAAATTCAATAACTTCACTCTTGTTTACTGTAGTGTCACCAAAATCATTGAAGCCTTCAATTGTCTCCTGCTGGTCATACTACAACTCTTGGTTTGACACTAAATACAAAATCTGAATTTAAAGAAATTTTCATTATCTTAGTATGTTTTGTTAGTAATAAATTCAATAACTTCACTCTTGTTTACTGTAGCGTCACCAAAATCATCGAAGCCTTCAATTGTCTCCTGCTGGTCATACTACAACTCTTGGTTTGAAACTAAATCAAAAAATCTGAATATTAAGGAATTTCATTATTTTAATATTCTTTTATTTGTAATAAAATTCAATAACTTCACTCTTGTTTACTGCAGTGTCACCAAAATCACTGGAGCCTTCAATTGTCTCCTGCTGGTCATACTACAACTCTTGGTTTGAAACTAAATCAAAAAATCTGAATTTTAAGATATTTTCGTTATCTTAATATATTTTATTAGTAATAAATTCAATAACTTCACTCTTGTTTACTTTAGCGTCACCAAAATCACTGGAGCCTTCAATTGTCTCCTGCTGCTCATACTACAACTCTTGGTTTGAAACTAAATCAAAAAATCTGAATATTAAGGAATTTTCATGATTTTAATATTCTTTTTTTTGTAATAAAATTCAATAACTTCACTCTTGTTTACTGTAGCGTCACCAAAATCATTGAAGCCTTCAATTGTCTCCTGCTGGTCATACTACAACTCTTGGTTTGAAACTAAATCAAAAAATCTGAATTTTAAGGAATTTTCATTATCTTAGTATGTTTTGTTAGTAATAAATTCAATAACTTCCCTCTTGTTTACTGCAGTGTCACCAAAATCACTGGAGCCTTCAATTGTCTCCTGCTGGTCATACTACAACTCTTGGTTTGACACTAAATCAAAAAAAACTGAATTTTAAGGAATTTTCATTATTTTAATATTCTTTTATTTGTAATAAAATTCAATAACTTCACTCTTGTTTACTGTAGTGTCACCAAAATCATTGAAGCCTTCAATTGTCTCCTGCTGGTCATACTACAACTCTTGGTTTGACACTAAATACAAAATCTGAATTTAAAGAAATTTTCATTATCTTAGTATGTTTTGTTAGTAATAAATTCAATAACTTCACTCTTGTTTACTGTAGCGTCACCAAAATCATTGAAGCCTTCAATTGTCTCCTGCTGGTCATACTACAACTCTTGGTTTGAAACTAAATCAAAAAATCTGAATTTTAAGGAATTTTCATGATTTTAATATTCTTTTATTTGTAATAAAATTCAATAACTTCACTCTTGTTTACTGCAGTGTCACCAAAATCATTGGAGCCTTCAATTGTCTCCTGCTGGTCATACTACAACTCTTGTTTTGACACTAAATAAAAAAATCTGAATTTAAAGAAATTTTCATTATCTTAGTATGTTTTATTAGTAATAAATTCAATAACTTCACTCTTGTTTACTGTAGTGTCACCAAAATCATTGAAGCCTTCAATTGTCTCCTGCTGGTCATACTACAACTCTTGGTTTGACACTAAATACAAAATCTGAATTTAAAGAAATTTTCATTATCTTAGTATGTTTTGTTAGTAATAAATTCAATAACTTCACTCTTGTTTACTGTAGCGTCACCAAAATCATTGAAGCCTTCAATTGTCTCCTGCTGGTCATACTACAACTCTTGGTTTGAAACTAAATCAAAAAATCTGAATTTTAAGGAATTTTCATGATTTTAATATTCTTTTATTTGTAATAAAATTCAATAACTTCACTCTTGTTTACTGCAGTGTCACCAAAATCATTGGAGCCTTCAATTGTCTCCTGCTGGTCATACTACAACTCTTGTTTTGACACTAAATAAAAAAATCTGAATTTAAAGAAATTTTCATTATCTTAGTATGTTTTATTAGTAATAAATTCAATAACTTCACTCTTGTTTACTGTAGCGTCACAAAAATCATCGAAGCCTTCAATTGTCTCCTGCTGGTCATACTACAACTCTTGGTTTGAAACTAAATAAATAAATCTGAATTTTAAGATATTTTCATTATTTTAGTATTGTTATTTTCTTAGTCATAAAATTCAATAATTTCACTCTCATACATTATAGTGTCACCAAAATCACTGGAGCCTTCAATTGTCTCCTGCTGGTCATACTACAACTCTTGGTTTGAAACTAAATCAAAAAATCCGAATTTTAAGGAATTTTCATTATTTTAATATTCTTTTATTTGTAATCAAAATTCAACAACTTCACTCTTGTTTACTGTAGTGTCACCAAAATCATTGAAGCCTTCAATTGTCTCCTGCTGGTCATACTACAACTCTTGGTTTGACACTAAATACAAAATCTGAATTTAAAGAAATTTTCATGATTTTAATATTCTTTTATTTGTAATAAATTCAATAACTTCACTCTTGTTTACTGTAGTGTCACCAAAATCAATGGAGCCTTCAATTGTCTCCTGCTGGTCATAGTACAACTCTTGGTTTGAAACTAAATCAAAAAATCTGAATTTTAAGATATTTTCGTTATCTTAATATATTTTATTAGTAATAAATTCAATAACTTCACTCTTGTTTACTGTAGCGTCACCAAAATCATTGAAGCCTTCAATTGTCTCCTGCTGGTCATACTACAACTCTTGGTTTGACACTAAATAAAAAAAATCTGAATATTAAGGAATTTTCATTATTTTAATATTCTTTTATTTGTAATAAAATTCAATAACTTCACTCTTGTTTACTGTAGTGTCACCAAAATCATTGAAGCCTTCAATTGTCTCCTGCTGGTCATACTACAACTCTTGGTTTGACACTAAATACAAAATCTGAATTTAAAGAAATTTTCATTATCTTAGTATGTTTTGTTAGTAATAAATTCAATAACTTCACTCTTGTTTACTGTAGCGTCACCAAAATCATCGAAGCCTTCAATTGTCTCCTGCTGGTCATACTACAACTCTTGGTTTGAAACTAAATCAAAAAATCTGAATATTAAGGAATTTCATTATTTTAATATTCTTTTATTTGTAATAAAATTCAATAACTTCACTCTTGTTTACTGCAGTGTCACCAAAATCACTGGAGCCTTCAATTGTCTCCTGCTGGTCATACTACAACTCTTGGTTTGAAACTAAATCAAAAAATCTGAATTTTAAGATATTTTCGTTATCTTAATATATTTTATTAGTAATAAATTCAATAACTTCACTCTTGTTTACTTTAGCGTCACCAAAATCACTGGAGCCTTCAATTGTCTCCTGCTGCTCATACTACAACTCTTGGTTTGAAACTAAATCAAAAAATCTGAATATTAAGGAATTTTCATGATTTTAATATTCTTTTTTTTGTAATAAAATTCAATAACTTCACTCTTGTTTACTGTAGCGTCACCAAAATCATTGAAGCCTTCAATTGTCTCCTGCTGGTCATACTACAACTCTTGGTTTGAAACTAAATCAAAAAATCTGAATTTTAAGGAATTTTCATTATCTTAGTATGTTTTGTTAGTAATAAATTCAATAACTTCCCTCTTGTTTACTGCAGTGTCACCAAAATCACTGGAGCCTTCAATTGTCTCCTGCTGGTCATACTACAACTCTTGGCTTGACACTAAATACAAAATCTGAATTTAAAGAAATTTTCATGATTTTAATATTCTTTTATTTGTAATAAATTCAATAACTTCACTCGTTTACTGTAGTGTCACCAAAATCAATGGAGCCTTCAATTGTCTCCTGCTGGTCATAGTACAACTCTTGGTTTGAAACTAAATCAAAAAATCTGAATTTTAAGATATTTTCGTTATCTTAATATATTTTATTAGTAATAAATTCAATAACTTCACTCTTGTTTACTTTAGCGTCACCAAAATCACTGGAGCCTTCAATTGTCTCCTGCTGGTCATACTACAACTCTTGGTTTGAAACTAAATCAAAAAATCCGAATTTTAAGGAATTTTCATTATTTTAATATTCTTTTATTTGTAATCAAAATTCAACAACTTCACTCTTGTTTACTGTAGCGTCACCAAAATCATTGAAGCCTTCAATTGTCTCCTGCTGGTCATACTACAACTCTTGGTTTGACACTAAATACAAAATCTGAATTTAAAGAAATTTTCATTATCTTAGTATGTTTTGTTAGTAATAAATTCAATAACTTCACTCTTGTTTACTGTAGCGTCACCAAAATCATCGAAGCCTTCAATTGTCTCCTGCTGGTCATACTACAACTCTTGGTTTGAAACTAAATCAAAAAATCTGAATATTAAGGAATTTTCATTATTTTAATATTCTTTTATTTGTAATAAAATTCAATAACTTCACTCTTGTTTACTGCAGTGTCACCAAAATCACTGGAGCCTTCAATTGTCTCCTGCTGGTCATACTACAACTCTTGGTTTGACACTAAATACAAAATCTGAATTTAAAGAAATTTTCATGATTTTAATATTCTTTTATTTGTAATAAATTCAATAACTTCACTCTTGTTTACTGTAGCATCACCAAAATCATCGAAGCCTTCAATTGTCTCCTGCTGGTCATACTACAACTCTTGGTTTGAAACTAAATCAAAAAATCTGAATATTAAGGAATTTCATTATTTTAATATTCTTTTATTTGTAATAAAATTCAATAACTTCACTCTTGTTTACTGCAGTGTCACCAAAATCACTGGAGCCTTCAATTGTCTCCTGCTGGTCATACTACAACTCTTGGTTTGAAACTAAATCAAAAAATCTGAATTTTAAGATATTTTCGTTATCTTAATATATTTTATTAGTAATAAATTCAATAACTTCACTCTTGTTTACTTTAGCGTCACCAAAATCACTGGAGCCTTCAATTGTCTCCTGCTGCTCATACTACAACTCTTGGTTTGAAACTAAATCAAAAAATCTGAATATTAAGGAATTTTCATTATTTTAATATTCTTTTATTTGTAATAAAATTCAATAACTTCACTCTTGTTTACTTTAGCGTCACCAAAATCACTGGAGCCTTCAATTGTCTCCTGCTGGTCATACTACAACTCTTGGTTTGACACTAAATACAAAATCTGAATTTAAAGAAATTTTCATGATTTTAATATTCTTTTATTTGTAATAAATTCAATAACTTCACTCTTGTTTACTGTAGCATCACCAAAATCATCGAAGCCTTCAATTGTCTCCTGCTGGTCATACTACAACTCTTGGTTTGACACTAAATACAAAATCTGAATTTAAAGAAATTTTCATTATCTTAGTATGTTTTGTTAGTAATAAATTCAATAACTTCACTCTTGTTTACTGTAGCGTCACCAAAATCATTGAAGCCTTCAATTGTCTCCTGCTGGTCATACTACAACTCTTGGTTTGAAACTAAATCAAAAAATCTGAATATTAAGGAATTTCATTATTTTAATATTCTTTTATTTGTAATAAAATTCAATAACTTCACTCTTGTTTACTGCAGTGTCACCAAAATCACTGGAGCCTTCAATTGTCTCCTGCTGGTCATACTACAACTCTTGGTTTGAAACTAAATCAAAAAATCTGAATTTTAAGATATTTTCGTTATCTTAATATATTTTATTAGTAATAAATTCAATAACTTCACTCTTGTTTACTTTAGCGTCACCAAAATCACTGGAGCCTTCAATTGTCTCCTGCTGGTCATACTACAACTCTTGGTTTGACACTAAATACAAAATCTGAATTTAAAGAAATTTTCATGATTTTAATATTCTTTTATTTGTAATAAATTCAATAACTTCACTCTTGTTTACTGTAGTGTCACCAAAATCATTGAAGCCTTCAGTTGTCTCCTGCTGGTCATACTACAACTCTTGGTTTGACACTAAATCAAAAAAAAATGAATTTTAAGGAAATTTCATGATTTTAATATTCTTTTATTTGTAATAAAATTCAATAACTTCACTCTTGTTTACTGTAGTGTCACCAAAATCACTGGAGCCTTCAATTGTCTCCTGCTGGTCATACTACAACTCTTGGTTTGACACTAAATACAAAATCTGAATTTAAAGAAATTTTCATGATTTTAATATTCTTTTATTTGTAATAAATCCAATAACTTCACTCTTGTTTACTGTAGTGTCACCAAAATCAATGGAGCCTTCAATTGTCTCCTGCTGGTCATACTACAACTCTTGGTTTGATATTAAAGTCTACTGTGTGCAATGTGTCACAATGTGTAACTCACCTCTATGGATGTCGACAACTTGGTCTTTAATCGTCCACCGCAGACGTTGGCTCTCTCAGCATGTAAAACAAAAAAAGAAAACAGAAAGATAAGCAAATGATCAAAGTCTGGAGAAGAAGAAGAAGAAGCTAGTTTGTTCTTCGCTGTGTCTGTGTCAGCCTGCCAGTCAATAAAGCCCTACTCTTGCCTGTTTCAACAAATCCACAGCTTTACCTGCCAAACAACATTGCCTGCTGTGATGACAATGCCACCATCCCTCCTCTCTCCTGCAGGAAACCCTAACACGCTTCAGCTGCTGCTTCCTTCTCCACTGCTACACACCCTAAAATAAACAACAGACGTATGACTACAATTATTTCTCTGCTGTATAAATGGTTTTAAATACAACAGCTGGACATGGCTTCTAGCTCTTTAAGATGATTTACCACAAAACAGAATAACATGACTGTCTGACATAAGCTACAGAAAACTTTCTACAGTAGCTTTTAAACCCAGAATTTGATTACAAGGATATATTATACATAAAACAATTTCCGATGCTGCTGTTCGAGGATGTGAGCTGGATTAGAAAAGAAAATGTGTAAGTGCTGCCCTCGTGTGGCTTCCAGCTGAAACCAACCTGCACTTCAAAAGAATTTTCCTGCATTGAAGCAAAGAAGATGCATTTCATTTTGCACAGAGGAACCTATTATTTGCACAACTTCTGTAATAAGTTTACAATCCTAAAATGACCCAGGTCTTATTTGGAGGACAATTTTCGGTCACTTAAAAGTTCAACTATTAAAGCACAACTTGCCTTAAACTGACTCCAACAGTTAAGAAATCTCATGTCTTCAGTAATGGCATGAAAAGTGTCCTGTAAAATGTACAGTTTTTAAAGGCTAAAAATACTGTATCAAATGTACATAATACTGCTGTGTATAATGCTTGACTGTTAATGATGTTATGTCCCATCTAAAAGTTTAAATTTAACTGAGAATAATGCAATTTCACATTTCATTTACTGTGTTTTTTAGGTTTTAGCAATGCTGTTGCTAATAGTTGAATTCGACCTATCAGTAGTGTCATGCAGCATCGGGATAGTTTTAGAATAGTTCTGTTTTTGTACTTATTTCAGAGCAAACATGCCCCCAGAAATGGTTAAAATTGAAGGCTTTAAAGCCTCTATCAGGATTTACATCTATTTTATGCCAGTTTTCCTGTCTTTGCTGATGCTGCATTGAAAGTTTCACAGTTTAAGGTTCACTTTGTCTAAAATCACATCTTAGATTACATGAATGTCTGCTTGTTCAATAACCTGCCAGAAAACAGACCTGTTCAAGGAACACTTTTCACTTTACTCCTGTACTTTTCTTCCCTGACCACATGTGTTTTGACACATTCTGCTCAGTAAAGAGATAGACCAGAATTTAACATGTCATATTGTTCCTTTAACGTCAGGGGGAAAAAAGTAACTGCAACTGTGCAATAGACTAAAGCAATGTAGGCAAACATAACTCACCTTGTGAATCACTGCAGATGCTGCTTTAAATGAAATGCTGACATCTATATAGTCCAAATATCCATAGAATCTGTGAAGACAGAAGCAAAAAAAAGTCCTCATGAAACAGAAATTACAACTCAGGAATGATGATGTGGCTCAGATAAAAGAAAACAAGATAGAAAATCCAAATACATCAACTGAGGATTCAACCCCAAACAGGAAAAACTCTAGAATGTGAGTGAAATTACATAAAACTGAAGCTACTGTGATGTCAGTGGTGGTTCAGATGCAGGAATTCTGAGTTTTTGTTTGTTTTATGAGGTCTTTAGCTTTTGGTGTGCTGAGCTGTATGTCTGAGGATTTTACTGAAGAAAAATGAAAACATGCACAGAATAAATAACGTTGAAAGACTGTTCTTTGATGTTTTTTGTTTAACTACCTGATGAAGTTTAGTATGTCGTCCAAAAAATGATCAAAACGTCATAGTTTAGTATGTTGTCCAAAATATGACAAAAATGTCATAGTTTATTATGTCGTCCAAAAAATGATCAAAACGTCATAGCTTAGTATGTTGTCCAAAATATGACAAAAATGTCATAGTTTATTATGTCGTCCAAAAAATGATGAAAATGTCATAGTTTAGTATGTCGTCGAAAATTTGAAAAAAACGTCATAGTTTAGTATGTCATCCAATTACTAAACTATGCCAATTTTGTGACATTTTGGACGACATACTAAACTGTGATGTTTTTGTCATATTTTGGACGACATAATAAACTATGATGTTTTGATTATATTTTGGACGACATACTAAACTATGACGTTTTTTTGACTTTTTGGACGACATACTAAACTATGACATTTTTGTCATATTTTGGAAGACATACTGAACTGTGATGTTTTTGTCATATTTTGGACGACATACTAAACTATGACGTTTTTGGGACAGTTTGGACAACATACTATACTATGACATTTTGGTGACTTTTTGGACGACATACTAAACTATGATGTTTTTGTGACTTTTTGGACAACATACTAAACTATGACGTTTTTGTCAAATTTTGGACGACATACTAAACTATGACGTTTTTGTGACATTTTGGATGACATACTAGACTGTGACGTTTTTGTCATATTTTGGACGGCATACTAAACCATGATGTTTTGTTCATATTCTGGACGACATACTAAACTATGATGTTTTGATTATATTTTGGACGACATCCTAAACTATGACGTTTTTTTGACTTTTTGGACGACATACTAAACTATGACATTTTTGTCATATTTTGGAAGACATACTGAACTATGACGTTTTTGGGACAGTTTGGACAACATACTATACTATGACATTTTTGTGACTTTTTGGACGACATACTAAACTATGACGTTTTTGTGACTTTTTGGACAACATACTAAACTATGACGTTTTTGTCAAATTTTGGACGACATACTAAACTATGACGTTTTTGTGACATTTTGGATGACATACTAAACTATGACGTTTTTGTGACTTTTTGGGCAACATACTAAACTATGATGTTTTTGTGACATTTTTGGACGACAGACTAAACTATGACTTTTTGGGACATTTTGGACGACATACTAAACTATGATGTTTTTGTCAAATTTTGGACGACATACTAAACTATGACGTTTTTGTGACATTTTGGATGACATACTAAACTATGACGTTTTTGTGACTTTTTGGGCAACATACTAAACTATGATGTTTTTGTGACATTTTTGGACGACAGACTAAACTATGACTTTTTGGGACATTTTGGATGACATACTAAACTATGATGTTTTTGTCAAATTTTGGACGACATACTAAACTATGACGTTTTTGTGACATTTTGGACGACATACTAGACTGTGACGTTTTTGTCATATTTTGGACGGCATACTAAACCATGATGTTTTGTTCATATTCTGGACGACATACTAAACTATGATGTTTTTTCTTTTTTGTTTTTTTGTTTTTTAAACTTTTTTTTTAATCACATTTTTTTTAACGGAACAACGAACAGGGGAATCGTATTCCCAACATCAACAATGATACTAGCAAAAGAAATAAATCGAAACAAACTAAACAAAAACAAAAAAAAACAATTTATTTATATATATATGTACATACATACATACATACACACATACATACACTTAAAAATACACATACAAATAAAAGAAATGAAAATAAGGTAAATTAGAGAAATAAAGACAGAGATGAGGTCTTGGGATGAATTACAAGTCTGTGCATCACAGTTACAGTGTATCACAATGACAATAGTGGTTAATTATCTATTTCAGCAGCTAAATACACACACCATTTTCTCCATCGTTTTTCCTCCCTGGTCCTTTTGGAGTCTTATGGAGTAGGTCATTTGCGCTAGAGTATGCAGCTGCTTAACAATGCTGACAAAGAGGTCTGTGGTACGGCAATTTTTCTGGAGCCAATGTTTTGTGATGGTTTTTTTACTTGCTGCCAGCAAAATCTTAAGAAGGTAAGCATCATTTGCATTCATACCAACAGGGATGATCCCCAGATAAAGAGTTATAAATGTCACACTAATATTAAAACCTAGAACTTTTGAGATGATTCCCGCTACCTTACTCCAATAGACCTGGATTATGGGGCAAGACCGAAATATATGAGTGTGATCAGCCATGACCTCTCCGCATTCCCTCCAGCAGTTGTACTGGACATCAGTTTGTTTTTATTTCGATTTAGGAGTGATAAAGAATCTGATTAGGTTCTTCCAGCAGAAGTCCCTCCAAGTCTTTGAGTTGATGGAGGATACCTGTGTTTTCCAGGCATTCGGCCACATGTCCTGTGCTATTTCTATGTTCAGCTCTCTCTCCCATCTTTGTTTCACATAGTCTGTGGTGTCCATCTTCAAAGAGGTGAGGGCATGGTAAGGCTTGCTTACAAGTCCTTTGTTGTTGCCTGACTTATAAGCGTCCATGAATATTCGAGTGACTACTGATTGGATGCATCCCTTTATAGTTTTACAGAAAAAATCCCAAAGCTGCAAATACCTAAAGAGATCTTGTTTGCCCAAGCCATACATCTCACTAAACTATGATGTTTTGATCATATTTTGGACGACATACTAAACTATGATGTTTTGATCATATTTTGGACAACATACTAAACTACGACACTGTTTGTGAAATTTTGGATGACATACTAAACTATGACGTTTTTGTGACATTTTGGATGACATACTAAACTATGATGTTTTTGTCAAATTTTGGACGACATCCTAAACTGTGATGTTTTTGTCAAATTTTGGACGACATCCTAAACTATGACGTTTTTGTGACTTTTTGGACGACATACTAAACTATGACGTTTTTGTCATATTTTGGACGACATACTAAACTATGATGTTTTTGTCAAATTTTGGACGACATACTAAACTATGACGTTTTTGTGACTTTTTGGACGACATACTAAACTATGACGTTTTTGTCATATTTTGGACGACATACTAAACTATGAAATTTTGATCATATTTTGGACGACATACTAAACTATGACGTTTTTGTCAAATTTTGGATGACACACAAAACTGACGTTTTTTTCAAATTTTGGACGACATACTATACTATGACATTTTTGTGACTTTTTGGACGTCATACTAAACTATGATGTTTTTGTCATATTTTGGACAACATACTAAACTATGACGTTGTTGTCGTATTTTGGACGACATACTAAACTATGACGTTGTTGTCATATTTTGGACGACATACTAAACTATGACGTTTTGATGATATTTTGGACGACATACTAAACTGTGACGTTTTTGTCATATTTTGGACGACATACTAAACTATGACGTTTTTGTCAAATTTTGGACGACATCCTAAACTATGACGTTTTTTTGACTTTTTGGATGACATACTAAACTATGATGTTTTGATCATATTTTGGACGACATACAAAACTATGACGTTTTTGTGAAATTTTGGACGACATACTAAACTATGACGTTTTGATGATATTTTGGACGACATACTAAACTGTGACGTTTTTGTCATATTTTGGACGACATAGTAAACTATGACGTTTTGTGACTTTTTGGACAATATACTAAACTATGAAGTTTTGATCATATTTTGGACGACATACAAAACTATGACATTTTTGTGAAATTTTGGACGACATACTAAACTATGACATTTTTGGGACATTTTGGACGACATACTAAACTATGACGTTTTTGGGACATTTTGGACGACATACTAAACTATGATGTTTTTGTCAAATTTTGGACGACATACTAAACTATGACGTCTTTGTCAAATTTTGGATGACATACTATACTATGACGTTTTTGTGACATTTTGGACGACATACTAAACTATGATGTTTTGATCATATTTTGGACGACATACTAAACTATGACGTTTTTGTGACATTTTTGGACGACATACTAAACTATGACGTTTTTGTCATATTTTGGACGACATACTAAACTAATTTTTTAGCTGAATTTTTGGATTTCTTTTTCAGACAAGGAAACAATATGTTTTGGTGCCTGTAAATGAGGATAACAGGAGGGTTAACCAAAGACATCAGTGGTGATGCAGAGCTCGTCTGTTCATGCTGTCTGTGATGAAACGTCCATCTCTCTCCATCTTTCTTTCCCTGCAGGTCGACTCCAGAAGGAGGAGCTGCTTCAGGGGCCCCGGAGGGCGAAGGAGGCCCTCCGGCTCCGGCCCCAAACCTGACCAGCAACAGACGCCTGCAGCAGACTCAGGCTCAGGTGGACGAGGTGAGGAACCTCTGCTGTAAGAACCAGAGACTATTCAGGATCACTGTGAATGGTTTAGGGAGGACAGCTTCATCCAGAATGGATTCAATTTAACCCTCGTGTCGTCCTGCAGGTCAAAACTGACCAGTTTTAAAGTTTGAAACTGTGGGGGAAAAAAAATTTTCACAGTGAAATTTCTGATGTCCACATTTTCGGGAAATTTTTGAACATTTTTTGGTGGAAAAAAATGTTTCTTTAAGAACATTTACAAAAAAAAATCAACCAAAATCCAGCAAATTTCGCTGGATTACTTTTATATAAATATATATATATATATATATATATATATATATATATATATATATATATATATATATATATATATATATATATATATATAAAAATAAATAAAATCACTTTAGATATTTTTAGGATTTTTTTGGAAGATTTTTACTCATTTTTTGAAAATATTTACAAGAATTTTCTTGTCAAATTTGCATTTTTTTTTTTTTTTTTTTTTAAAAAATAAAACTTTGAAGGAAAACTTTTACGGAATTATTGCCATTTTCTTCCAGAAGGTTTTGCAAATTTTTATAAATGTGGGTAATTTTTTTTGCTGAATTTCTGGATTTTTTTCAGACAAGGAAACAAGATTTTTTGGTGCCCGTAAATGAGGACAACAGGAGGGTGAAAGGAATGAAGCTAAATGAGCTCAAAGGTTGAAGATTTGGGAAAAGACTAAAATTTTGACTTCACTTTGGATCTCTGCAGTCATTAGCTGTCATCTTGGTTACAGGTGGGATCATAATGTTGCACCAGGGTTTGTGTTGTCGTACAGATTCTCTCTCAGAAAGACCAACATCTTCTTCCAGACGTCCTCCTGAGCATGAGGATGTTCCACCGTCTATACAGATTCTACAATTAAAAGTAGAACACTCTACAGGTCTAAGCTGGATGTTTACCTGACGGAGAGGCTGACGGGTGTTTTCGTCCTCAGGTGGTGGACATCATGCGTGTGAACGTGGACAACGCCCTGGAAAGAGATCAGAAGCTGTCAGAGCTGGACGACCGGGCCGATGCCTTGCAGGCCGGAGCCTCGCAGTTCGAGAGCAGCGCTGCAAAACTCAGGAACAAGTACTGGTAGAAGAACTGCAAGGTGTGTCTGTTTTATTTATAAAAATAAACATTTAATATCCGTTTCCCAAGTTGAGTAGTTCAAGGTCTGTTGTAAAGATAATAATCCAGAGATTTATTCTGTTGTTTAATGACAGCTTCCTATTCAAAGCTGCTCATTAGAAATCAAAGGACACAATCTGAATTATATTGAAACATTTTCCCATATTTATAATCTTATTTATTATGTAATTTAAATTTCAACATTTAGTTTTTTATCTCAGAACTTGAATTTTTCTTATTAAAGACCATATTTTGCATATTTTTTAATCTTGTACATTTTAGAACAGAATTTAGTTTTGTAATTTCTAAATTGTTTGCATTTTTTTTGTCTGAAATGCTGGTTCCTCTCCTACACACTACTCTTATGAAATAGATGCTTAAACTTGGTAATATTTTCTGACAGCTCATCACACAAAGGTTGCTAGAATGTTTAAAATCCAGTGATTGTGTCTGTTTTTATAGTTTCTGGCTGTAAAATAGTGTCATTTAGGCATTAAAAAAACAGACAAGATGCCTTATTTGGCCTCAGTGACGTCTGCTTGTTTTAGTTAGGAAATGAATGCATGTAAATATTCTTTCATGCATGTCATTAGAAAAGTATTTAAAGACTCTCCAAAGTTGTTTAAATCAATCCAACTGGACTATAAGAAGGTTCCTTGAAGACGTTTCACCTCTCATCCAAGAGGCTTCTTCAGTTCTGAACTGAATTTGGGAAAAGACTGAACTTCAGTTCTGAACTGAAGAAGCCTCTTGGATGAGAGGTGAAACGTCTTCAAGGAACCTTCTTAAAGTCCAGTTGGATTGATTTAAACAACTTTGGATAACCATGACCTGGATGAATGAGAAACTACACAGACATATTTAAAGACTCCTACAATACCTACAGCATGTTTTAAACAGCACTGGTGGTTAAATATCTTTTAGAGAAACCATCTGGTTCACTCTAAGATCCAAACACATGCTCATCAGAGAACGGATCTTTGCATGAACCTTCTGGACTACAGGCAGTTTCTGGACATTTCTAGTTAGTTTCCATACGTGTGTCCTCGCTGTTCTGTGTAAAATTCAACCTACCGCTTCGGCCAAAAGCTCCTCCATTTCCCCCACATGTTGACTCTGCTCACCTTCCTTCCTGTTGGAGTTTTGTTTGATGGCAGCTGGAAAACCTCAAGGTCACTCACTTCTGCCACCTCCTGCTTCGGAGTGTGTGGTTGTTGATCACACCTTGTTGGTTGAGGCCACAGCCAAGCCAGATTTACCATTCATCCATCCATTATCTATACCAATACCAATCCTCATTAGGGTCATGGGGGGCTGGAGTCTATCCCAGCTGACTTAGGGTGAAGGCAGGAGACACCTGGACAGGTAACAGTCTATCACAGGGCTACATATAGAGACAAACAATCACATTCACACCTACGGACAATTTAGAATCACCAATTAACCTCAGCATGTTTTTGGACTGTGGGAGGAAGCTGGAGAACCCAGAGAAAATCCACACATGCACAGAAAGAACATGCAAACTCCATGCAGAAAGATCCCAGGAAGGTCGGGACGCAAACCGGGATCTTCTATTAACCACTAAGCCACTGTGCAGCCCCCAGATTTACCCACTGATTCACAAGTGACAGTGGGTTTGATGCGTTTTTCATAATGCTTGGGAATCTAATTTTAGCTTTTTATGTTTTTTGTACATTTTCAAGTTCTTTAACCCTCCTGTCGTCCTGCGGGTCAAAATTGACCCGTTTTAAAGTTTGAAAATGTGGAAAAAATATATATTTTCATAATGAAACTTCTGACATCCACATTTTCAACATTTTTGGGAAATCTTTGAACATTTTTTGGTGTAAATAAAGAAATGCTAAAAATGTTTCTTAAGAACATTCACATAAAAATCAACCAAAATCCAGCAAATTTCACTGGATTTTGGTTGTTTTATATGTGAATGTTCTTAAGAGAATATTAGAAGTTTTACTGATATATATGGAATCACTTTAGATATTTTTGCATTTTGGAAGATTTTTACTCATGTTCTGAAAATATTTACAAGAATTTCTTGCCAAATTTGGGGGATTATTTTTTTTTAAATAAAACTTCTAAGGGAAACTTTGAATGAATTATTGGAATTTTCTTCCTGAAGGTTTTGCAAATTTTCTGAAATTTGGGGAATTTTTTTTGCTGAATTTTTGGATTTTTTTTCAGACAAGGAAACAATATTTTTTGGTGCCCGTAAATGAGGACAACAGGAGGATTAAGTTCATTCATTGCTACACTTTAAAAAAGCATCAGTTCCTGAGGTTCAGTGTGAGTTGTTTCAAAATGGTCATGTTATGTTAAAAGGAGTCAGCAGAAGTGGTTCAACATCTAATTGGGATCCTCCTGGGCGACTTCCTTCAGAGGTTTTCTGAGAGGAGAACTCTCTGAAGGGATTATGTATCTCATCTGGCCTGGGAATGCCTTGGGATCCCCCAGGAAGAACTAGAAAACACTGCTGAGGAGAAGAGCATCTGGAATGACCAGTTTAGCTGCTGCCACACCGTCACAGTGAGAAAGAACAATCATTTAACCCTCCTGTTCCCCTCATTTACGGGCACCAAAAAATGTTGTTTTATAGGACCTATAGGGCCTTTATATATTTTCAGAAAAATGAGTAAAAATCTTCTAAAAAAAAATCCTTAAAAATATCTAAAGTGATTACATATATCAGTAAAACATCTAATATTTTCTTCAGAACATACACCAAAATAATCAACCAAACTCCAGTGAAATTCGTTGGATTTTGGTTGATTATTTTGTGAATGTTCTTAAGAAACATTTTTAACATTTCGTTTTTTCCACCAAAAAATGTTCAAAAATTTCCCAAAAATGTTGAAAATGTGGACATCAGAAGTTTCACTTTGAAAACATTTTTTCCCCCACATTTTCAAACTTTAAAGTGGGTCAATTTTGACCCGCGGGACAACATGAGGGTTAATCATTTACTCTCAGTTGTTGGATGCTAGCACTGGAAATGAGGCATAACTAGCTGTTTAGCTTTGGTCCAACTTGACTGGCTTACATCTAAACACATACAGTGAAACTTGGTTCGAATTAGTTCAGCTTGTCTTTCTTTGGTGATGCTTCATTTGCCTTAATGTACATGATAAATGTTGTGTTTGCGCTAGTTGGCATTAATGATTGACTGTTTAGCATAATAATCTAGTGTGTGAGACAAAAGGGAAACACAGAACGACAAAAACAAGAAACAAGCAAAAACACGAGATAAACGTCAAAAAAAAACCCCAACAAAAACAAGAGAAAATATTACAAAAACGAGACAAAAACGACAAAAAATGAGACAAACGACACAAAACTAAACAAAAAAGAGACCGAAAATTTGTCAAAAAGTTAGAAAGTAACAACAAAAACAGGACAAAAAATTACACAATTGACACAAATGAGACAAAAAATGACAAAAGCGAGAAACCAGACGACAAAGGATAGGCAACACAAGCAAGACAAAAAACCACAAAACTACAAAAACAATCCTCAAAACAACGAATAAAGCAAAACACAAAATGACAAAAATAAGACAAAAAACACAGATGAGACAAAAAGCAAACAAAAAATGACAAAAAACAGAAACAAACGACACAAGTCAGACAAAAAAAGACAAAAACCAACAAAAACAAGACAAAATATTACAAAAATGAGACACAAAACAACAAAAACAATCTAATATTTTACTGTCTGATCCAAACAACTTTTACAGAAACATCCTGAAACTTACTGCACACTCTGCAACCTGATATCAACCTCCAACAGATGATGTCAACATTAACTACAGTTCATCATTCACAGTGTGCAGCTGCAACACTAAACTTGTTGAATCCTAAGGCCAGTAACCTCCTAAATCAATCAAATTAATTAATTAACTATCAGAGAATTACTGGACCAGCTCTCCATCTAACGGGTCCGGTTCCCGTAGCCCATATGGGTCAACCCAGATGAGATCTGAGGAACGTTTTTAAGCTGGTAAGCGAGAAAATTCGCCTAGCTTCTAACTGCCTCCATCCAGACGCCTATCCTGCTTCCTCTGATAACTAACTCAACTGAGTAGCCACTTTCCAATGGTCAAATTAATTACCAGTCACGTCTGTTAACGGCAGCTTTTCTCTCATCGGATTCTGCACTTGGTAAGTTGCTAGGTTTAAATTTAGAGGTTAAGGAATGGATAACCCCAAGGATAAGTTTAAAAAAGGCCACCCTCGGCCCCAACGACTAGGTAATCTGACAGAACCAGTTTTAGATGTAATGCACACAATAACCTGACTTTTTACAAACTGAGAAGATATATGTGGTTAATTCATCATCATGATAAAAATAAATAGAATTTCCAATCTGTTAACTTCAATTGCAGGATGAATATTTTATCATAATATTTCAGCAGGAAAATAGCAATAGCCCATAAATCATCAGACAACCAATTAAACATTAATTCTTATAACAATCCTCTAATATGACCCCTAACTGGAACTATGCTTTTATCTAAGAAGAGCAATAATCACCCAAACTATGTAATTTGGAGGGGGAGAGCAGACGGGTGTGGCCTCACCTGCTGCTCACCTGAAGACCGACGCCCCGCTGGGCTCTGCTCCAGGGAGGAGGTGGAGAGAGAGTTCAGTCCCCATTTAGATCTGCTGGTATCCTTTATGTTGTTTGGCCCAATAAAAACTTTGTTATAATCCACTCTGGTGTTAATCCTTTGGAAATAATACAGTTCAGTATGTTCCTTCAGTCAGCGTTATTTTTAGATCACAGTCTTTCGTAATCCTCCAACAGTGCAGAAGGATCAGTCCTTAAATCCATAATTCCTGTGGAAAAGTTATTCCTTTACAGATCATGATGAATTCCTTTCCAAGTTACGTGGTAAGATCCCCCATGCTCAGAACATTGCTGCCTGGCTTGCATCCAGCGACTACCTCGTAACTCTCCCAACTCGTGTCTTGATCCAGTGCATTTTATAGCAAACTTCTCTCTCCAGAATTTACATATGCGATGTCAGTATCCAGTTTGCATACGTGATGACAGTACACTTTTAATTTACATACGTGATGACAGCATTCATCCCCCTCCTCACTCGCGCACTGCTCCCACCCACCGACCTCATGGTCTCTGCATGCTCTGGAGGAACCAAAACCCCGGACTGTGTGGCCCTTTCACCCAGTCTCAACTTTCTATTACTGTATTTGTTCCATCCACAGCTAAGAGCAGACCTCCGGTCAGGGAACAGGAGCAGCTGATGTCAGCGCCTAATAATCACTGACACCACACTGTACATCTCTGCACAGTGCGCACAGACTTACGCTAAAACCCCCAAAATATATTCAGTTCATTAACTTTTAAGGTGACCCAAGTTTGTCTTGTCTCCCGACTTCTCGCTTCACCTCCAAGTCAACAACCTCCCAATTTCACAGGGTGATCAAACTCTTCTGTAAACATCTCTATTTCGTAGTAATCAAAACCTTAAAAGCATTTCCATTTCATAAAGCATTAGTTCCTCATATTTGTCATATCTATCAAAAACATCAGTTTCCCTGGTAACCAAAAACATCACTTTTCACAGTGAGTTGCTGTTCTGACTTAGTTACTTCTTAAAGATGATAAAAATATGTATTTGAGTTAGCTTTAACACATTTATTAGGTTATAGCATGAATCAATTATAAATCACAGGTTAGAATATCATACTGTGTTCCCTTATTTTGCTGTTATTCTGCCTGAATCTCACCATTGTGGCTGATTCTGGGATCTCATACCTCCATGTTTCTCAACAAACAGGAACAACACACTTTACACTGGTTCCCAGTCCACCTCCCAGTAACATGGTCCAGTCAGAGTCTCTACACACCAGCTGCTGCTGCTTCAACCTCTGGATCATCAGGACACACTTCATCCTTTCAGCACAAACACCGTCCTGATCAGCATCACTTCCATCTGCAGAGAGAAGAAGAAAGATCAGAGGAGATCAATCAGTTTGATCAGCAGCTCATCAGACTTCAGTCGTGTTCAGAGCAGCAGCTTCATGTTAACGTGTTGGAGTGAACACTGAGCTCCAAGCTCACACATCTGTACACACTGTCAGCACCAGGTGTATTTCTCTGTACATTTCACTGCAGTCCACAGTGGAAACAAACTGCTGACAGTCATCAAGCTTCATTACTGCACAAACTCTGCTCAAACTGGAATCAGCTTTATTTCCTCAACACATCAACAGTCAGCTCCACTCAAACCCACCATGACAACAAGTTTCTGGCTCTTCTGACTGGTTGACTGCTGTCTCTGTGCTTCTGTCCAATCAGAAGTCCATTCTGATCTCAGCTTCACTGAGGAAAGAAGCCACTGAGAAGCTGCAGGTTTACAGGAGACACTGGATATTTGCTTTGATATGACTGTGTTTAGTGCATAACTGAAGAAAGAGGCTGAGACTGAAACCTTCTACTGACCTCAGTCTTCAGGCTGAAGTCTGGGCTCTTCACAAGATCATACAGATGTTGCACTGATGAATCCTGCAGCTTGTTGTCACTCAGGTCCAGATGTTCCAGATGGGAGGGGTTGGACTTCAGAGCTGAGACCAGAGAATCACAGCTGATCTCTGACAAACTGCAGCCCCACAATCTGAATAAAGTATAAAAGATGTGTATAAAATCATTGATGATCCATCAGATGTGTTCAGGTTCTGAATGTGCAGCTCAACATGACTTTGTCCTCATCAATCAGCTTTTCTCTAAAAGCAGCAGAATGACTTTGTCCTTCTGTTACTGTGGATCATCATCATGTCAACCTTCTACACACATCTTCCACATGTCAGTGTCACCTCCACCTCTGGCTCTAGGCAGTGGCAGGCTTCCTTCTCCCTTCTCCCTCTCTCTGTCTCTCTAGGTGGACATATCTGCTGTGGCTTGGTAAGCAGGTGCTACTAATCTTGCCTGTGAGAAATGGCACAGGAGCAGGTGGAAGTGATCATGACAACTGCCTAATTGTCCATTAGACCAGACTCTGCACACTACTCAGCGCTGGACCATCAAACAGTACGAGTCAGTGTTGATCCGTGTTCAGTCTAGCTCCCTTTGCTGATAACCGAGTGGTAATGTCAGGCTTCAGCTGTAGCTAGTGATGGCTGACCAAAGCTTTGTTGAAGCTTTGACACTTCAATCAAAACATGGTTCATTGCTCAAGGCTTCAAAAACCCACAGTGCTTGAGTAGGACATCTAGTGGTCAATAAAATGAAGTGCAATTGAGACGTGTTAATTGGTTCTAGGATTGTTTTGGATTTGATTCGCCAAGCACATTAATGCTCAACTACACTAGATGATTGTATAGGTTCTAGTGGATACAATAATAATACTAGTACTAAAAATGACAATAATAATTGAAGACCATGTTTCTTACTTGGCATGCCACTTTGTAACCCTATATCCTCTTCACTTATATTTTGGAGTTATGAAACATTTAAACGATGGTGCTACATTCATGAGGTGTGCTCTACAAATACAGACTGATGTAATTTTCACACGGAGTTGGAGCAAATAGAGATTATATTATGAATTTTGGCAAAGCATGCTTTGGGGTTCAGGTAATTCGTTGACGTTCGAAGAACTTAACTGCTTTGAACGTCACTCAAGAGTCTCATGACCAAACCACGCCTCGGCACAGTGGTTCAATTCGGGCTGGACCCAAATATCCGATCATTACGATTGTATCTCAATATTTATTTTGAGACCCGAACAGTTAGAAAGTCTGTAATGACATATAAATAACAAAATATGTTACTATGAAAGAGGACACTTTATATTTCCTTCATGAATTTGATGCATTAACGGTTTTCAAAATGTTCTGTTTGACATGTTGTTCACACCAGTGGTTCAGCTGATTTGACTGACTGATATAAAACTGAATTCTCATCAGCCTCTCTCACACCTGCACACTTTGAATCTTTGTTCTGTTTAATCTGCAGATAAAGGACAGAACATGGACTTACGTTCAGGCATTCATATTGTCTACAGTCTGTCAGTGTGATCTGAAGCTACATCTGACTCCACAAAGTTATCAGGAGGACATTATGAGTATGAAAACATTTCTGTCCACTGTTTTATTGTGACTCAGGACATTATGACTGAGTTGGGATCAGTGAACATTACAGTTACAGAGATGATGATGTCTCTGCTGTGGACCTGCTGCTGTCAGTTTCACCTCCATCATCCAACATTTACAGTCTTCTGTCAAAGAATTCACTAATGAAAAGGACCACTGGAGTTCTCCCAGACTTCAGAAATGATTCAGTTCTTA
The DNA here is from genome assembly GCF_022539595.1 of Amphiprion ocellaris. Classification (NCBI taxonomy): domain Eukaryota; kingdom Metazoa; phylum Chordata; class Actinopteri; family Pomacentridae; genus Amphiprion; species Amphiprion ocellaris. The sequence goes on along the minus strand of NC_072789.1, from coordinate 1,077,082 downwards.
TTTCAAACTCTACAGAAGGGTGAGTGGAATCAGTTAAAGCTGTTTATAAGACTGCTTTCAGAAGTCCTCATGATAATAACTTAATTGTGTTCACTGAAAACTGTCTGAATCTCCAACATGTTGTGGTGAAAAATTCTGGACAAGAGCATCTACAGTTCTTCATGTGTTTCAGTAGATCTGCATGTTTCCTCCATCAGCCAAATGAATAAACACAAGGAAAATCTGTCAGATGAACAATTAATAGAGTGAAATTTACAAAAAAAAAAACTAAAAACACAACCAACTACATTTTCATAGCATTTGAAACAGCTGAGGATCATCTGAGACTAAACACCTGACATGTGATGTTTGCCATAAACAAGTGGAATATTGAAGAATAATGAGAATCATAGAGTGAGAATATCTGAAGAAGTCAACAACTGATTTGCACTGACTGATCATGTTCATCACATCTGGACTCACCGGGCCTTTCTGCAGTTCCTCACAGCTGGAATCAGTCTCTGTTTTCCCTCCAGAGATGTTCTGTACTCATCCAGGTCCAACTCATCCAGAACCTCCTCTGACATCTGCAGCATGTAGGCCAGAGCTGAGCAGTGGATCTCAGAGAGGATAATCTCTGATCTGTTCTCTGACTGCAGGAACTCTTGGATCTCCTGATGTACTGAGAGATCCTTCATCTCCATCAGACAGTGGAAGATGTTGATGCTTCTGTCTGGAGACATTTTCTTACTCTTCATGTCCTTCAGGTTGTTGATGACTCTCTGGATCATTTCTGGACTGTTGTCTGTCTGACCCAGCAGACCTCCTAAGAGTCTCTGGTTGGACTCCAGACAGAGGCCATGAAGGAAGCGAACAAACAGGTCCAGGTGACCATTTTTACTTCTGACAGATTTTTCCATGACTCTGCTCAGGAACTCATCCAGTGTCTTTCTATCAATGTCTTTCCAGTCTTTTCCCACAAAGTCCTCCAGCATCTCTTCGTTCTTGTTGGTGTAACAGAGGAACATGTAGACTGCAGCCAGGAACTCCTGAATGCTCAGATGAACAAAGCAGTAGACTGGTTTCTGGAACATCACACACTCTCTTCTGAAGATCTGGGTACAAACTCCTGACAACAACGAGGCCTCTGTCACATCCAGACCACACTGCTCCAGGTCTTCTTGGTAGAACATGATGTTTCCTTTCTCCAGATGTTCAAAGGCCAGCCTCCCCAGCTTCAGAAGAACTTCCCTGTCAGCCGCCGCCAGCTCCTGTGGACTCGTCTCAGGTCCCTCATGGTACTTCTTCTTCTTCCTCTGTGTCTGAACCAGCAGGAAGTGTGAGAAAAGTCAGTGAGGGTCTTGGGCAGCTCTCCTCTCTGCTCTGTGGTCAACATGTGCTCCAGAACTGCAGCAGTGATCCAGCAGAACACTGGGAGTCGACACATGAGGTGGAGGTTCCTGGATGTCTTCATGTGGGAGATGATTGTGCTGGAGCGCTCTTCATCACTGAACCTCCTCCTGAAGTACTCCTCCTTCTGAGTGAACTTCAGCACTGAGAAGGTTTTTCCCACGCCAGCCACGCCGTTGGTCAGGACCACTCTGATGGCTCTCTGCTGCTCAGGCAACGCTTTGAAGATGTCCTGGCACCTGATGGGAGTGTCATGGAGGCTCTTCTTGGAAGCTGTCTCCAACTGGTTCACCTCATGTTGGACATCAGCCTCTCCACTGTGTCCCTCTGTGATGTAGAGCTCAGTGTAGATCCTGTTCAGGAGGGTTCCACCTCCTGCTTCATCACTTCCTTCAGTCACATGTTCACATCTCCTCCTCAGACTCATCTTGTGTTCCTGCAGAACCTCCTGCAGACCAACATCTGCTCACGGACCAGACAAACAATCAGACTCAACAAACATCTTTCATGTCTGGACAACACAACAACAAGCTCCGTTTCCACACATCAGTCCACCAGCAGATGTTCAGTCTTACTTTGTCCACAGGTGCTGGTTCTGGATCTTTCTCCACTCTGGGGACAGGAGGAGTGTCCTGATGGAGCAGACTGGTCCCAGTATGAGCTGATGCACTGTCTGCAGAACCAGTGTCCACAGCTGCTAGAGACTGGATCCTTCAGGACGTCCTGACACCGAGCACAGCAGGACGGCTGCTCCTCCACAGAAACTCCCCTCCTCTTCATCACTCTGTCAACACACTTATTCATCAGATCTCACATCATCTGGAGAAAAACATCTACATCTGACTCCACAGTGCAGAAGCTCAGATGGCCTCAGAAAACAGTAAAAGTGAGGCTACTGTTCTGTCTGAATTCAGCCAGTAATAAACATGCTGCTTCCTTTAATTATTGACACCATTATAACCACCAAACTCTCAATCATCTGCCTGCAGTTTGCTGTTAATACAAACTCATCACTTTGTGCAGCAGCTTCACAGTAACAGCTTCCATCACAGACAGCGGCTTCTGTTCTCCATTCTTTTACAGTCACTTTGGCCAGCTCGGCTCGGCTCAATTCAGTCTGATCTCAGAGTAGAAATGCTGTAAAAACTATGACAGAGCAGCAGCCTCAGACACACAGCGTTCAGCTTTCATTTTAAACATCTAAATCATAAGAATAAGGAACCAATGAAGACCAACATTCTTACACACTCTGAAAATCTTTATATTGACTTCAACACTGGAGAGAAGATGTTTGAACATTGTGCGTGAATTGTGAAATAGAGGTTCTCAGTTGTTTTACCACAGAAACACCATCAGAACTTCCTGGTTCTAAAAGCCAGTCGAGGATTCATCTCAGTCTGAAAGTTCTGCATTACAACCACTGTGTGACTGTTTCAGCAGAACATCTTGCTTCATCCTGAAACCTTCATCTTCCATCAGATCAGTTTACAGCAGAAACAGTTTCTTACTTTGTGTCTGAGGGTTCAGGTTCTTTACTGAAGACTGGAGGTTCTTCTCTGGACCAGTCACTCTTCATAGACAGACAGCTGGATGCTACAGACTCTGCTCTCCATCTGCTGAAACACATGTTTGTCCTCTCATCAATCAGTAATCAACTCTCTGATCATATACACAGTTTAAATACACAAACTGCAGAGGGTGAGATGGTTAATGTTTACAGTTGTCCTCTTAGACTAGATTGCAGCTTTTCTACTGAAGATGCTGAGAGGAAAACAGGACAAAAGATTTCTATTTTAAACTTTTTCAAATTTCATTTTAATCTATCAACTAAAATCAACCATTAGGGACACAAGGCATAACTGACAGAGGTAATTATAAAAGAGTTACATGATTAAGTTACAGGCAGTTTTCTTACTTTGTGTCTGAGGGTTCAGGTTCTTTACTGAAGACTGGAGGTTCTTCTCTGGACCAGTCACTCTTCATAGACAGACAGCTGGAGGCTGGAAACTCCTCCTCCTCCTCACAATCATGCACCTTGAGGACTTCAATCAATCTGAGAGGAAAACCAGCAACACTGACTTAGAGCTCAGGAAATAATAAAAGTCAAAGTCACACACAAGTTCATATTTGTCTTCATTCGGGTTCTCTGAGTCCACAGAAGTGAAATCTGAAAAAGTCCTCAGAGAGAAAACTGACTCAGTGATTGATTTCTAACTTGTCTCCGCAATCCTTCCTCCGACTGAGTCTGAACTAACTGACAGCTGGAGTGTTTCCTTCCTGTTGTCATGTTACTGGATCACCTGCTCAGTGTTGCTCTTCCTCTCCATTTACAGCTCAGAGATGAGCTCTGAGATCAGTTTGTTTGTTTGTCATCAGGGTTCCACCAAAACTACCAGCTCACATTTCACAGTATGTGCAGAGGTGGAGTGAGGCCAAAGGAAGAAACCATAAAATATATGGAATGTGATGATTTCTGAACATTGTTCACTCTGGTGTTCATTCAGACTACCAAGATGCATCAGCAAGATGTTGCAACGCCGTGGAATAGTACTTTTTATATGATAAGAAGTCTGCTGGATCAGAAGTGTGCACTTCGTGAGTATGAAACAGAACACGAGCTCCTCTCATCTTTCACCGCACACCAGTGGGGTCTTGTTGAAAACATGGTCATGCTTCTCGCATATGTTGAACACTTGACGAGAGAAATAAGTTGTCATCAGGCTTCTGCTGCTGACGTGATTCCCTCTGTTGTGGCTCTGAAACGGCTGCTTAGCAAGGAAGCTGAAACAGACAGTGGAGTCCTCACTGCTCGAAACTGTGAATGACTACTTTGAAAATACTTTCTCTGAACCACTGTACTACTTGGCAACAGTACTGGACCCAAGGTACAAATACCGTTAGTTTCACACAAACACCAAGCAGGTGGCAATAAACATGCTACAGAAGGAAGTGGAGAGGATGATGTTCAGCAACAGTGACACTGCCAGAGAGAAACCTAAACAGGAAGGCACAGGTGATGCGTGCAGAAAGTGATGGAGGGGGAACATTCACTGCTGGACATGGTATGATGAAATTCTGCAGGAGGAGGAGGAAGATAGAGCAGGACAGGCAGGCCTGACAAGCCCAAGAGTTGTACAAGTATATTCATATTCAAATAATCAACTCTGTAAATACTGTGTGTGAAACATTAACATTCATCCTCTAGATTTATTCTCTTTAATGTTATAATGCCCAAATAATGACATAATCTGCATGATATGTATAGTTCTATACACCTCAATAATCCTGTAGGGGGCAATAGCTTGAGAATACAAGGCCTATGCAACTTGAGAAATGTGCACAGGCTATAGCACAAAATTTGCACATCCTGTGTCCAAATCTAGTCAGGACACACTTCCTATATATTTAATATTGTAGAATTCAACAATCATCCAGATCAGTAGGTGGCGCTGTCGTGTCAAACGAGGGTCCCACAGCTGCTGTGGACATACTGGGACCAGCAGAGGAGAGGGTGGGCTGACTGTCAGCTACAGGTGACACACTCCAGGTGTGCATGTCAGTGCCAAGAGGTCTCATTCTCATGTGTGGAGCAGGTCAAGACCCACGTGGCTCTGGGATGACAACAAAAATCATTTATTTTATGGTTAACGGGAAGCTGGAGCAAGCCGAGCTGGGAGCCGACTGCTCTGCTGCAGAAGTTAAAGGTAGGAAACAGGGCTGATGGTTTTACACACGTTATATCAGAATATAAATACGTAAAACTGTAAGAACTACTAGACCCTTAAACATTCAGTTTAGTCACGTGTAGAATCCTAGATACCAGGAGTCATGAAGTAGTACTGTGAGCAGGATGATGTGACTTTCTGATCATTTTAAGACTGTTCGTGTGGCTGCTGTGTGAAGTTCTGACCTCCATGTGGCTTTGACAGGTCCTCAGGTTAAAGAGCTTTGTCCTGGTTGCTCCTCTCAACTCCAATAAACCACATGACAACTGACAACCCTTCATCTATTCAGTTAGCAAAATAAAAGGCTTAGTGTCATGTAAAAAACAGGGGAAACTGTGAATGTCGGTAGGTTTTAATGCCCATGGCTGCCCCTTAGAACTTCAACTCATTTACAACAATTTGTGGAAAAGATCTAATTATGATTTAAATTTTAAAAATTCTAATTTCTAATATACTTGTATGAAGCTTCAGTCCAATATTCACCATGTAACAGATTTAAAATGTGTGATGGATAATTATCAAATGACTAACTGCTCTATAATCTACAACAAATTATTGCCTCAAATGTGTATTTTATTGTGTATTCCTTAAATGTCACAGTGGAACAACAGTTATCACAAGAGCTGTGACAGTGTTCAGTTAAATAAAGTAGTAATACTCATGATTCAAGAACAAGGTATGCATTTCACACTCTGCAATCAAATTAAAGTAAAAACAATGAAAACTGGGTCTGACACAGTGCATACTTTATATTCTCACTTGCAGCATTTGTTATTGTGCAGTTAGTTTTGTTCTAAATTATCTTTTAAATATGAATTACCATCTCAATTCCATTTCATCGGCTTGACCACAAAACAAACCTTCCGAACTAAATAAACACAGTAAAGAAATCTAAAATGGTTTATTCACTCTCCATTTCTGTTTTTTTCTGATTTTTGTAGTTTTTTTCTTGCTGCTAGTAGTATTTGTAATAAATATGTCATGTTTTTTTAAGCCCATTTAACATTTGGTTCCCAAATAAATATCACTAAAATCAAAATCACAATCTGAGCTATTATCAGTTTTTATTTGTTAGAAGGAATTCAACAGCACATTTGTAATAATAAATAAATCAAAAGTACTCACAGTCCTCATTTTGTTAAACACTCTTAGCTGAGCTTTTTGCAGATCAACCTAAGAAACTAAACTTTTTCATTACTTTGTGCAGTCAAGGAAAGCAGGCAGATGTTACCGTTAGCGAAGCCACAGCAAATATTTGATACTTTGGGTGAATCTGTGGATGTTCTCAGTCATCCAGGTCATGATAAGTCTCAAGCAAGCATAAGTTATGGCAACTGGACTAACCTCGTGTGAGTCGAAAACGTTTCACCTCTCATCCAAGAGGCTTCTTCAGTTCTGAAAGCCTGGTGGGGAGTACCAGATATTTATCCACCAGGAGGGTGGTGGCAAAAACAAGTGGACAAAGACCCGAAACCAACAGACTCGTTAGGTGTTAATGTGAGTCGTTAGCCTTTGATGGGCGGTCGTTACCCCTCCCAGCCCTCTAGGAGGGTGGTTGGGGGTCACCTGACTGCAGGTGGGACAGATGGCTGCACCTCCTTGGGAGGGCTCTAAGAACGGCGTTGTAAGTGGGAGACAAGTGGTGTCTGAGGCCCCCTCCTCTGTTCAAAGATGGCCGTTCTAGTTTGACATGAATGGCTTCTTTTACCCCTCTCTCAAACCATCTGTCCTCTCTGGCTAGAATGCGCACCTTGTGGTCATCAAAGGAGTGCCCCTTCTCCTTGAGGTGGAGGTGGACTGCTGAGTCCTGGCCTGTGGTCGTGGCCCTCCTGTGTTGTGCCATGCGCTTGTGTAATGGCTGCTTAGTCTCTCCAATGTACAGGTCAGAGCATTCCTCATTGCACTGCACTGCGTACACCACATTGCTCTGTTTCTCCCTTGGAATTTTGTCCTTGGGATGGACCAGCTTTTGCCTCAGAGTGTTGCTGGGCTTGAAGTGTACTGGGATCTGGTGGGTGTTAAAGATCCTCCTGAGTTTCTCTGAAATTCCTGCCACATAGGGGATGACAATGTTGTTTCTCTTTTTGTGGTCCTCGTCTTTCTTATCCTCCCTGCGCTTTTTTGCTGTTTTGATAAAAGCCCAGTTTGGATAGCCACAAGTTTGAAGAGCAGAGTGAATATGTTTGTGTTCCCTTCTTTTTCCATCCGCTTCTGATGGGATGTTCTGTGCTCTGTGCTTTAAGGTACGGATCACCCCCAACTTGTGTTCTAGTGGGTGGTGTGAATCAAACAGGAGGTACTGGTCTGTGTGAGTGGGTTTTCTGTAGACCCCAATGTTGAGTTCCCCATTGGTTTCAATGCGTACCACGCAATCTAGAAACGCCAGACAGTTGTCTTGGACATCCTCTCTTGTGAACTTGATGTTTTTATCCACCGAGTTGAGGTGTTCTGTGAAAGGTTCGACCTCACCTTTCCTGATGGTGACCCATGTGTCATCCACATATCTGAACCAGTGCCTCGGGGAGTGGCCACTGAATGTCCTCAGTGCCACAATCTCCATTTCTTCCATGTACAGGTTAGCTACAATGGGGGATACAGGGGATCCCATGGCACAGCCGTGTTTTTGCCTGTAGAAACCATTGTTGTACTGGAAATAAGTGGTGCTGAGGCAAAGGTTAAGGAGGTCACACACCTGTTCGGGGGAGAGGTTGGTCCTCTCAGACAGAGAGTTGTCAAGCAGCAGTTTTCTCTTTACTGTCTGTATTGCATCTCCAGTGGGAATGCAAGTAAAAAGCGAAGTCACGTCATATGAAACCATAGTTTCCTCAGGGTCTAAGCTGATTTTTCTGACCTTGTTTGTAAAGTCCATCGAGTTCCTTATGTGGTGGGGGGTGTCCCCCACCAATGGGGAAAGGATGGTGGCAAGATACTTAGCAATGTTGTATGTCACAGAGTTGATGCTGCTTACAATACTTTGGGTGATAAATTCATCAAATTCAAATCTCGGTCTGACAGATCTGTTTCGAGTGGCGGCGGAGGCAGGACCACACCACATCCTGAAGATGTACAACACAAACGGCAGCGTGGTGAACATCTCCCCCCAGCTGGAGGCCAACAGCGTGGACTCGTACTACCGGCTGGAGGTGGTGGCGTCAGATCTGCAGAGTCAGTATCCTTATCTGCCTAAACAAGCTGGTTGTTGTTTCCACTAATGTATTCAGTTTGAATCTCAAAAATATGTTTTTTATTTTTATTTTACACGAACAAGCAGTACCATAACGTCAAGTGAGGACAATGAAGTCATGCTATGTTTTATTTCTTTTAAAGGGGAAAATACAATAAAATATCATAATCATGTAATTCTCGCTTGTATTCCTGCTTTAAAACAGCATTTAGGGAGGGAAAATGTACACAAACTTCAACTGAACAGTAAAAGAGTACATATACTGTCAACACTTCTGTATCTAAAATGCAGACTTGCTAAAATAATAGTATATAGGCTATATAGCAGACTTTGAGGTGCTTTACATCAGCTTGTATCTATGAAGAAAGCATTTTAATAAGTTAAATAAAAGGCGGCAAACAGGACGTTAAGATAAATTTGAAGTAAGATTCGTTGAAGGTCGGAACAGATTAGTTAAAAGTGACATTAAAAGGTGAGCTTTAAGATTGTTTCTTGTAGGAATTAACAGAAGTAGCACAATGGATATAGATTGTCAATTACTCCACCAAGGAACAGCAGAGTTATGTGATGATCAGTGTCTGTCTGTCTGTCTATGGATTAGTTAAAGATTTCTGTATCATTGCCAGATAGCAGCACAGCGTCACTGTAACCATGACAACAAGGAAACACTACATGATCACATGATTGTGATCCTACTACAAATCCACCACTGAGGACTTATCAGGACTTATCCATCAGAAATGATCCAAGGAACAACTGATTAAATTGTGGGGGTGTTTCTGAATCCCATCAATTCCTGCCACCCGCTACATATTTAGGTCATGCGATCCGGTATCTGTACATAACGTACACATGCAGAACACACGCCTGTGCTCAGCACAAGCTCATTGTGTTTGTGGGTACATCTATATTAAATGGTCACGTTCTATGTTGCCGTGATTTCTGCCACAATTTTTTTCAAGATTTCTTCTGTTGGATATGATACAACTGAGCAGCTCTCTCTGAGGGGTTTTCTTGTTCGAAATAAAGTGGCAATTTTAGGGACAAAATCCCCCAAAAATGTGCATATATTTGCTTTTTTTCATTCGTGCAGCTTACTTGTACCACTTAAGATCTCTAAAATCCCACAAACTAAACTGCCTGAGAAGAAAATTGGGCTTTGGTTAAAAATAACAACCAAAATATATTAAAGGGCCACAAGCACATTTTGTTGTTGTCTATCCTCCTTATTTGTTATTCTCCTCTACAAATAAAGACTTTTAAACAAAATTTACTGCCTCTAGGCTGCACGACTTTGCCAACCAGTGAAGTCTCACTTTCATGTCTGTCCAGACGAATATCAGATATGAAGACTTTGAAGGAACAGTTAAACACCCAAGACTGACATTCACAATCTGTCCTTCTCTTGCTGTTGTTGAATAATGGCCAAAGAAGTGCTTTTACACAACATTATGGTATCACAGTTAATTTGAACTTTGTGGTAGAAAATGTCATAGTTTTATCCGATGAGACATTTGCGTGAACTTTTGTCATAATTAGCTTCTGAATTTTCAAGTTACAGCCACCAAATTCCAATCACCCCATCCCGGAGTCCAAGTGAATATTTGTGCTAAATATAAAGATATATCAAGAAATATCAGGTTCCTGAGAACAGGACAGACAATCCTGCCACGTAGACAGTAAAAGACTTGCAGCTTAAGCAGATGTGAAATCCTGAAGTTCATTATTTCAAAACATTTCAAAACCACTGCAGCTGAATTAGAAACCGTTCTTATTTGATGACCCTCAAAGCTTAAGTTTAAGGTTTTCCTGTTTGAAGTTTTACATGAAAATAATCCTTTTCTACCTTGTTTGTAAGATAAACATGTGACTTGTTTCTACAGGGAAGACACTTGTCTTTAATTGTGTTTGTCTTTGCAGGTGTAGCGATGCCACCAGAGCTGGACAGCATGGAATACAGGTGAGTGCATCATGAGAAAGATAATTGAACTTAAAGGTGAAACAAACTCACCGTTTTTCACCGTCTGCGTCTTCAGGCTGCGTCACCTGGAGAACAAAGTAACTGAAGATGTGGGAAAGACTCCAGATATCATCTGCGAGCTGAAGAGCCAAGTGGAGTCTTTCAAGAGGAAGCTGGAGGTCCTTCACACAAACAAACAAACAGCTTTGCATTAAAGTGTATTCTAATAACACATTGGTGACTAGCTGATAAACCTGCCACTGCTGCTCTAGAAGCAGTCAACACAATGAGAGCGGAAGCTTTGAGCTTTTACGGAGTTAGCTGCCTTAGTTAGATATCCTTCATACTTTGGTGGGTATGACAGACATACATTTAATAATGTGTGGTGATAAAAAGCTCTTAAGTTTTAACTCTATGAACTTAAGACTGTTGATGTTAAAAGACACCATTTTCAGAGGATGTCACCTTTATGAACCTGTTTGGCTTCCTTCAGTCTCTGTTTAAAGCCTCATATACCAGTTAATTTGCAGAATAAACCTTAAATCTTCTCATTTAAAGCCTGTAATAGCCAGAGTGGCACTGCCAACATTTCACAGCATCACTTTGGGCTGTTAGGAGTGTGACTTAGTCCCTGCACATTCCATCTTGATGTGAATATTCAAAGTTTTGCCGTCAGAGCGTGGAGCACCTGAGCTGGATGGGCCTGTTCAGGTACGACTGCGACCACCAGCTCTCCAAGTCGTCCCAGAAAGCCAAAATGCCTCAGCTGAGCGTGCAGGAGGAGCGCCAACGAGTCCACATGAAGTTCACGAACATGAGGTGAACTCGTCGTCTGCTTTCTGCACAAAATAAGACATGTTGAGAGAAGCAGGATCAACAGCCAAACTGTGTTCACTCAGCTTTTAGATACAGTTGGACTAAAGTCCACATTATTTGATTATTATTTACTTTACATAGACATTAAGTGTGTCTGTGTCTCAGCACGAATAAAACTCATATGACATCAGCATAATATATTAATTTACAATTTAGGTCATTGAAGCTTGTGTTTTAATAAAAGCCTAACCACAAAATGTCATGAAATTCACTACAATCAAAATCAGAAAGAAAGCAGTTCAGCTAGCTACCTCTATTTTCTCCATCATCACCTGATATAGCTGTTGCTTTATTTAGAAATGTAAAGCAACAAACTGAAAAAAACCTCATTTTTATTTATAGGCCACGGCTAGAAGAAAATCCACAAAAAAAAGGCTAGCTGCAACTTTCTCAGCACCTAGTTTATGTCAGTGACTTTAGCCGAATAGTTAGCTCTTCCTATAACTTCAGCTTTGTTGTTAGCTCTTCAAAAGACTATAACTTTGTAGTTAGCTCTTCTAATGACTTTAGCTGTGTAGATAGCTCTTCCAATTTGCAGCAAGTTTTAACTTGTTGCAAATTTAAAAGGCAATTAACACAAATACACATTGATTATTGACATTTTCATGGAATAATAATTCTCTCTACAGTATTAGTAACAAATAACAGTAGGTCTGGTGCAGGTTGTTTTGACCAAATCCCCAGTTTCTACCTTTAGCCTTAGCAGGGCAGCGCTTACATTAGATTCTGTTCTGTGTTGCTATAGTTCACTGCAGGTGACGGAGGAGGTCCGAGAGCATCTGAAAACCCCCATTTTTGATAACTGGTGAGTATAAAGACGCACTAAATCGACACTGTCAGACTCACACAGACACTCCTGTCACACCAGTGTGGGGATTTGATGGCAGGCAGTGGGAGGAGGCAGAGATGCTGGTGCTGCTCCAGGTAATGTACACCGACCTGGACTTCCTGACGGCGTTCAACATCGAGCTGGAGGTCCTGCAGAACTTCCTCTTTGAGGTGTACTGCCACTACAACAACATCCCCTTCCACAACTTCCAGCATTGCTTCTGCGTCACTCAGATGGTACGAACATGAGGAAGTCACATCCAGAGAGAGTCTGAAATTATCAGCAGAGAAGATCAAAAATGATGCAGAAGCATCGAGAAATCAAAAATAATATAAAAGGTGCTGCTGAGAGGTCCATGATCCAGGGGACATAAATAATTCTGAAATGGAAAATATACTTGTATTAATAAAGTCTGTCAACTACTTTTTAACACATCAACACTGTTTTACAAATATTTGCCAATATTATATTTAATGTTTAATTTATTTCAAAGAAAAAAATCTAATTATTCATATATATATCTATATCTATATATCTATATATATCTATCTCTCTCTCTCTCTCTCTCTCTCTCTCTCTCTCTCTCTCTCTCTCTCTCTCTCTCTCTCTCTCTCTCTCTCTCTCTCTCTCTATATATATATATATATATATATATATATATATATATATATATATATATTCTAAGTATTCAGTTTCCATACAACACCTAAAATGAACAGATTTTTTTTTTGGGGGGGGTAAACAGAGGTGTAAAAGATAGAGTGGCAGGATGATGCTTTAAACCTCATTATCAAAGATGAGGATACTGAAAATACAAAATTAACTATAAATGAAAACATGAAAAACAAAAGTAAATTTCTGTACATGTACTAGTTATATATCATGGGGTAAATAAAGCAGCTTTCATGATGAGCTGCTGAATTTACTTTTGAACCACAAAGCACATTTTGTTTCCAAAATGTTTCTGAATGCAGGATCTTCACTTATAGATAAGTATTTTTAAAGTGTAGTGCAGCTTCTTTTACCTGAGAAATTATTTTTATGTTACATAAATAAATATGTTCAACAAAAATATCTATTTTACAAAGCATAGTCAAATTAAAACCAAGTGAAATATATGAAAAAATGCATCTTACAAAACATTTGGAATGGAAATTTCTTTGTGAATATGGGTGATATATCTGTGTAAGCCAATATAATCATTTTCAATATGCTCCATATTGGATTCTTGAACCAGGACAGCTTTGGTTTTTGTTATACTACATGTCTGGCTTCATAAACTGAGTTCCTCTCAGTGTTTCTTGTGCTGATTTTAATTTTGTATATCTGACAGAAACGGTAACAAAATCAGTCAATCAGGACCAAAGGTCTTTGACTGTTGTGAGTGCAGGCAGCTGCTGCAGAGAAGTGTCATTGTTCTACTGGTTTTGCTGGTTTTACTGGTGCTTCTTTGGGCAGATGTATGGGCTGATCTGGCTCACAGATCTCAGGAACAAATTAGGAAGGATCGAGCTGCTGATCATGCTGACCTCGGCTCTGTGCCACGACCTGGACCATCCCGGCTACAACAACGTCTATCAGGTCGTGTCTCCTGTTGTATGAATAAGTTTGTCTCGTAAACAAGAAGTTTGTTATTTATATAATTCCTTTTTCCCTCACAGATAAATGCTCAGACTGACTTGGCTCTCCGCTACAACGACATTTCACCTCTGGAAAACCACCACTGTGCCGTCGCCTTTGGCATCCTGGCCAAGGTAGAAAAAACATGATGTATTAAAGGATTTAAAGGGGATGATAGAGAAATAATAAAAAAGTATGATTGTAAATATTAATATTACAGAGGAGCAGAACTGACTGAAAAGTGGCAGCCCAAATAATAGAATATGTGGAGAAACTAAACCTTTGCAATCAACCAAACTATTCATCATTTAGTTTTTAATGTGAATAATTGCATCCTCTAACTGCAAACTGAATTAATGTAACTAACAAAAAGAAAATCTTGCTTTAAATATGTCTATCAAAGAAATAAGCTAATATCATCAGCAAAAAGCAACAAACACTGAGAGCAGTATCTACATAAACGAAAAAATGGATTGAAGTTTCTACGGTTATCTGGTTAATGTGTCCAGCAGATAAAGAAGCTGTAAAAGTTTAAAGTGTGTAGATGTAGTTGGAACATGTTTTGCTGCGTTTATTCATCTTTTATTAATTAATTTGGGATTGTACACACCTGACTACATCATCACTGAGGACATAAATGAGTCTTGGGAGTTTTTTTTTAATAAATCACAATAATGAAACAATAATTATTAGAAAAAATGTCCAACACTTCGATAGAAAACACAGATTTACACTTTGCTACTTGACTCTGTAGTCGTTAAACACATACAAATGTTGTAAATTTACTCTCATTTTGCAGCCAGAGTGCAACATCCTTAAAAACCTGACCACTGAGCAGTACAAACACATCCGAGGAGGAATGATCAAGTAAGACTTCAGCTCATTTATGTTGAGTGGTTTGTTCGGTTTTTAATATTATTATTTTTCCTTTTCCAGATGTATCCTGGCCACTGACATGGCGAGGCACAATGAAATCCTCAACAAGTTTAAAGTCATGCAGCCGGTGTTCGACTTCACCAACAAGGACCATAAGGAAGTGGTGAAGAAACGCACATTAAAACCACTTCATCTTCATGTTTTCAGAGTGCTTTAGGCTTTCTGATGAGCTGATTTCTTAGTTTTTATGTTGTAGTTCTAATTCCACATCACATTAAATCTAGAAAAACACAACACCTCTTCTTTCTCTTTAGGTTACAAATACCAAAATGATTAATTACTGCCATCATGTGGCAGTAAGTGGGGTAAACAGGGCTGGTATTACTATTTAGTCTAGGAATTAAAACATCACTGCTGTCGTTTTGGTACTTTGTCAATACACAACTACAACATTCGCTTCTATGTATTTTTCATTTCAGTGACACAAAACAAAACAGCTGAAGAAAAATAAAACATATGAAGTGCTCTGAATGTAATTATAAAAAGCTTTAAGTCAGTTTCTCTGAACCTTTAGTTTCAAACTTCCAGCTCCTCTGTGAAAAGATCAACAAATGTCCTACCGTTGACTGGGACTCTTTGTTTGCAGCTGATGAAGATCATGGTGAAGGTGAGCGACATCTCCAACGAGGCGAGGCCGATGGCGGTGGCCGAGCCCTGGCTGGACTGTCTGCTGCAGGAGTTCTTCAACCAGGTGCTTACTGTTTACTGATCAATGTGCACAAAGTGAATGGAAGCAGAGATGCTTGTTGTGTTTATAACAGATGTAGTGGAAGTTGGCTCAAAGGTGAAAAATGACGGGAGAAAGGAGCAGGTTAGCAAACAGTGGCTTGGTTTTATTTACATGCATTTCGTGACGTCTCCATGTCACCTCTCCTTCTCTTTTATTTTTTTTCTTTTTTTTTTGTCTGAATTTGTTCTCATTGTTTAACTCCACAAAAGAGGTGTCAACATTGTATGAGACTGATGCATATTTTACACTTGCAGCCAAATATTTTAATATTTAGTGCATGTGTGTGACCATCACCAGCCCTCCCTGAAAGCTAAGCAGATATTCTTTATTAGAATTCCCTATGATGAGCCAGGGAGGGCAGTGCTTCACCTCAGTGGTGTGTGGGGGAAACAAAGACTGGACAGGACGAACAGGACGAACAGGATGAAAAGGGATAGAAAATAACAGGTGGTGCTATTGCAATTAAAGATTGTAAGGTGGTGTGTTATTCCCAACTACTAACTGCCCATCAATAAAACAGAAAGAAAGAAAAAAATTAACTAAAAAAAGAAAACCAACACAAAAGAAAAAGAGATTCATTAAATAAATAAATAAACAAGTAGTACTGAGCACCATAATTGTGGATGTCTTGACAGTATACAATAGGATGGAATAGAATAGGCCAGAAGAGGTCACCTCTCCTTCTCTTGTCCGGCTACATTGTCGCACACAGAACACGCCAGGGTGCATTACCGCCCTCTTGTGGTGGTTATGAGTAACAACACTCAACCGTAAACCCAAATTGGCATTTAAACAATGCATCCTGGTTTTCTTACAACTACACATTTTCTTTAAACACCACAATACTCACCATGTGGAAACTTACTGCTGCCTTTTCGAGAAGGGAACAGTCTATTAAAACCATCCATCCACTCTGCTTAGTCCTCATTAGGGTCATAGGGGGCTGGAGTCTATCCCAGCTGACTTGGGGTGAACGTAGGAGACACCTGGACAGGTAACAGTCTATCACAGGGCTACACACAGAGACAAACATTCACACTCACATTCGAACTATGGATAATGTAGACTCACCAATGAACCTCAGCATGTTTCTGGACTGTGGGAGGAAGCTGGAGAACCTGGAGGAAACCCACACATGTACAGGAGAACATGGAGACTCCATGCAGAAAGATCCCAGGAAGGCCGGGACACGAACCAGGGATCTTCTAACCACCGAGCCCCCTATTAAAACCATCTCACTCTAAAGCAGAAAACCTGTTTAAAGATACAAATGTGCACTAAAATTGATGTCATGCAAACAAAGAAACAAAAGCAGAGATATCTAACATAAACTCTTTGATATATTATTATTCTTAGACTCTTTCAGATGTATTTAAATTAATAAACATGCCTACCTTTGTTCTGTTTTTGTTGTTTTTTTGTTGTGCAGAGTGACACAGAGAAACTCAAAGGGCTTCCAGTGACTCCATTCATGGACCGAGACAAAGTGTCCAAACCGTCCTCTCAGACAAACTTCATCCGATTTGTTCTCCTGCCGCTGTTCACCGAGCTCACCAAACTGTTCCCCTGTCTGGAGGTAAAAGCTTTTATTCACAGATTCAGCTCTTTTATTGAGTCGTGTTTGTCTAAATCACAGCAGGAAGACAATAGGGGATTTATGCTCTGAAAATGATGGAACTGACTACATGGAGTCTAATTAAGAGCTGAAATAACCGGCCAGCTCTCTGGTTTATCAGGACATCAACAGAAAAGTGAGCTTTGAGATCATTAACACCCAAAAAACAGGAGTTCAGCTGCCTAATTTTTAAAAATACATACACTACCGTTCAAAAG